>NC_079197.1:135493978-135683727 GCF_029499605.1 Hyla sarda | reverse complement strand
TCAAATTGCCTATTCCTCTGTACCACAGCATGACATCAGCAGCAACACCAAAAGTATTTTTTTATTTTATTTTATTTTTAATAAAAAATTTTAACTCACTGAAGTGCTGCCCCATCCACACTGATGCCTTAGGCACAGGCCCACAGCTGCCTAATGGTAAATGAAGCTGGTTATATAGTAATATACGCTCTGCCTCTATATTAAGCATATATAGGCAGATTTATCACTCAAGTCTGAAGGAAAGCTGAATGACCACTGCCATGACAATGGTATCTGTATTGATTGTCAGCCAGCCCTACAGATATACCCTCATTCACATTCTCATCCTCAGAGCCAAAATGTTTAAGAAAAAGTCATAAATCATTGGTGGGGGAGAGTTCAATGCACAATGTACTTGTCTGTATTCCTATTGAAGAACAGATTTGTGCCAACCTGAAATGGCTGATAACAGGAAACAATACATTGCATTTACAGGGTAGCTCCCACCATTCTTTTTTTTTCTTTCTGTCCCTGCCTATTGCCCATCTATCCTAACCCTCTCACTGCCTTTACATTTTTTTTTACTATATTAAAAATGGCTTTTTGTCTGCCTGGTAGTGTGCTTACTTACCAGGCAGACTTCCCCCCCAGGCGTCACTTATTCCTGCAGGGGGCCGACTTCCGCCCTTAGTTCACCTATAGAGTGTACCTCCAGCTGTTTCACCAGTACAACTCTCAGCTTGTCCTGACATTTATTGGCTGTCAGGGCATGCTGGGAGTTGTAGTGGGGAAACAACTGGAGGCACCCTGTGAAAACAGTATCTGTGTTACGGCGATGGCCGCAGCTGCCGCACATCACGCTCCCCCGAACCCCGCCGCACAACCTGCTCCCCTTCACCCGCCCAAAAAAAGACTAAATTGCAGGGCAGTCCTAGCGCAGCACTGCTTAGCAGCACCGGTGCATGAAATTCCACCTCACACCGGGAGCTGGCGTGCGAGGCCAGGGAGCCTGCGCGCATCCTCTTTGTTCAAAGCGCTTGCTCCAGCCTATCTGATTGACAGGCAGGGAGCAAGCACAGCCTGACTGACTTCGGACCAATGCCCGGCCGGGATCGGTCCAAATTCATCTGTGACGTCACAGCAGGCTGCAGCTGGCCACTAGGAGGGAGACCCCTAGTGGCCTGATTTCAGAATCAAAATAAAGAGTTTTAATTACAAAAAAATTAATTTAAGTATATAAGAAATATCTTGTAGTACATCAATACTACAACATATATATATATATAAAAAAAAAAAAGTTCATGACAGTGCCCATTTACCTGCACAGTAAATTCAGTTCTGATTTTTAATCCTGGGTAACCCCGTTGATGCAGAATGCCCAGCTAGGGTTACCATTTAATGCCCTGGAGTTGCCAGCTCTAGACATAAATCTAAGAATTTGTATCAGGTACCTTATCTCACATAATGAGTCCATTCCTCACATTTTTGTGAATATTTCGATCTATCTTTTCATGTGACTACACTGAAGAAATGATCCTCTGCTACAATGTAAAGTAGTGAGTGCAAACCCCGTGTAACTCAGCACACGCTCATTAATGTCTAAACCTTGGCAACAAAGTTGAGTACACGCCTGAGTGGAAATATCCAAATTGAACCCTATAAGCCATTTTCCCTCCCCAATGTCATGTTCAGCACTTTTTGCTGGGTCTTTTCTCAGGAAAAAGCATTAGTATTATCTGACATATTCTCCCCCTTCCACAACTGCCAGAAATAAGGGAAGTGTCTACTCTACCTCTACTGTAGACGCTATCTCCAGCTCTACATGTCCAGCACATGATTGACAGCCCCATACAAGTCACTAAGAACAGTCTTACCAGGCTCGGGTCTTCACACATGGTATAATGCAGGGGTCGGCAACCCGCGGCTCCGGAGCCGCATGCGGCGCTTTTAAGCCTTTGCTGCGGCTCCGCGATTCTGTCCCGGTCCCGGTCACCCTTTCCTTTACTTTTACTCACCTGCCCTGGTGCCATCGGAGCGGAGTCTCTTCTTCCGGGGCCGCGCGGATCCTCACTGTCATGTGACAATGTAACGTCACATGACAGTGACGTCGCCGGCCTGCGAGCTCAGTCGAGGAGCGCCGCCGAGAGAGGCAGATGCCTCACGAGGAGCTGGTGAGTACCATTACTCACTTGCTTAACCCCTCACCCCGCGGCAGCGTTAATGCTGCCGCGGGGTGAGGGGTTAACGCTACCGCTGCCATGGGGTGAGGGGTAACTTAACGGTTGGTTAACCCCTCACCCCGCGGCAGCATTAACCCCCCTCTCCCCAGCCTTCCCCAGGCCTGGGCCAAAAAAAAAGCCCACCCTAGGCCTGGGCCTAAAAAAAGACCATCCCAGGCCTGGGCCTAAAAAAAAAGCCCACCCCAGGCCTGGGCCTAAAAAAAAGCCCACCCCAGGCCTGGGCCTAACTAAAAAAGCCCACCCCAGGCCTGGGCCTAAAAAAAAGCCCACCCCAGGCCTGGGCCTAACTAAAAAAGCCCACCCCAGGCCTGGGCCTAACTAAAAAAGCCCACCCCAGGCCTGGGCCTAACTAAAAAAAAGCCCACCCCAGGCCTGGGCCTAACTAAAAAAAGCCCACCCCAGGCCTGGGCCTAAATTAAAAAAGCCCACCCCAGGCCTGGGCCTAAATTAAAAAAGCCCACCCCTGGCCTGGGCCTAAATAAAAAAAGCCCACCCCTGGCCTGGGCCTAAATAAAAAAAAAACACCCCTGGCCTGGGCCTAAACATTGTTAAGTGAAAGTCCTTTTTTTCTTCAGATTGACAGCTGACTGCACGATCCTGTATATATAGCATTAAGGTAAGAAACAATATATGCAGTGTTATATTTGTTTTAAATGTTGCAATGGTTTTGCGGCTCCCAGTTTTTTTTTTTCCCTTCGGAAACGGGTCCAAGTGGCTCTTTTTGTCTTAAAGGTTGCAGACCCCTGGTATAATGTCTAAAAAGATTCTTGACACCTCCTGGAGACAGTTTAGTTTGACCAACAGTGGGGTTTCACCAGAGCTGGACTGGACCAAAAAAAAATAATACATTTTAGACTAAGCAGCCCCCTTTCTTTTTGGTGAGCATCTGACTGCTGGACCCCCACTGCTCTCCAGCTGTGGCAAATCTACAATTCTAAGCATACTGGAGAGCCTCAGGTATTTTGGGAGTTGTAGTTTTACAACATCTGGAGAGCCATAGATTGGGGTAGAGTTTCACCCATCATCACTGCAGAACTAACAGACAAACTGAAAGAATACACAATATTAGTGACTCACAGATGATGTCTTCTCTGTAGTCTTTCCTTTTCTGCAACCCCTAAGTCTACCTCCAGATCTCTCTGCCCCCCTATTCCTAAGTCTTTATGCCCCTCCAGACCCCTCTTTCTTCCTCAGCCCCCCCCCCCTCCCAGACCCCTCTGTCCTCCTCATGTCCCACCAACCCCTCTGTCCTCATGTCCCCCCTTCCAAGAGCCCTCTGTCATCCTCATGTCCCACCAACCCCTCTGTCCTCATGTTCCCCCTTCCAAGAGCCCTCTGTCCTCCTCTTATCCCCCCTCCATTACTCCTCTCCTTCTCATGCCACCCTCCAGACCCCTCTGTCCTCCTTATGTCCCCCCAGACCCCTCTGTCCTCCTTATGCCACCCTCCAGAGCCCTATATCATCCTCATTCCCTCCTCCAGACCCCTTTTTCCTCCTCATGCTCCCCTCCAGACCCCTCTGTCCTACCCCTTTCAGAATCCTTTGTCCTTCTCTTGTCCCCCCTCCCAGACCTCTCTGTCCTCCTCTTATCCCCCTTCCAGACCCCTCTGTCCTCCTTATGTCCCCCTCCTAGACCCCTCTGTCTTCCTCATGTCCCCCGTCCCATACCCCTCTCCTTCTCATGCCACCCTCCAGACCCCTCTGTCCTTCTTATGTCCCCCCAGACCCCTCTGTCCACCTTACGCCCCCCATCCAGACCCCTCTGTCTTCCTCATGTCCCCCGTTCCATATCCTTCTCCTTCTCATGCCACCCTTCAGACCCCTCTGTCCTCCTTATGTCCCCCCAGACCCCATCTGTCCACCTTACGCCCCCCTCCCAGACCCCTTTGTCCTCCTTATGCCACCCTCCAGAGTCCTATATCATCCTCATTCCCTCCTCCAGACCCCTTTTTCCTCCTCATGCTCCCCTCCAGACCCCTCTGTCCTACCCATGTCCCCCAGACCCCTCTGTCCACCTCCCCCTCTGAGCCCTCTGTCGTCCTTGTGTCCCCCAGATCCCTCTGTCCTCCTCATGTCCTTCCCAGACCCCTTTCCTCATTTTCCTCTCCAGACCCCTCTCTCCTCATCATCATGACCCTTCATGTCCTTATGATCAGAGGACAATCAAGTGCACAGACATCCACTCTCTTGTACCTCCAACATGGCTCGTTGTAGAGTATAGTAGTGACTTGTTGTAGAGTATAGTAGTGACTTGTTGTAGAGTATAGTAGTGACTTGTTGTAGAGTATAGTAGTGACTTGTTGTAGAGTATAGTAGTTACTTGTTGTAGAGTATAGTAGTGACTTGTTGTAGAGTATAGTAGTGACTTGTTGTAGAGTATAGTAGTGACTTGTACAGTATAGTAGTGACTTGTTGTAGAGTATAGTAGTGACTTGTTGTACAGTATAGTAGTGACTTGTTGTACAGTATAGTAGTGACTTGTTGTAGAGTATAGTAGTGACTTGTTGTACAGTATAGTAGTGACTTGTTGTAGAGTATAGTAGTGACTTGTTGTACAGTATAGTAGTGACTTGTTGTAGAGTATAGTAGTGACTTGTTGTAGAGTATAGTAGCCACTTGTTGTTAAGGATGGTTGCTCCTAGCAATGGCATCCTGGTGCCTCAACCACTTTGCATCTCCAGGATTAGACTCCTTCAACTGAGTAATCGCCAAAGGCTGTCCGGGCATGCTGGGCGCTGGAGACACATTGGTTGGTAAACACTCTGTTAGGTGAACAAGAGGTATTCAATGCAAGATTGATATGAATAATAAATGTAAAAGGTACTAAGGTAACTGTGATAGTACTGTAAGGAGTACATAGATTCCATTGGCAGAATATATACAAAATCTGTGCATTATGTATAAGATGAAGAAGCGGCTACATGAGAAACACGTGTCAGGGAGGGTGGCATCTTGCTTGGTATCTAAAATGAACAGAGAGAGAGCCCACCATAGCGTAGTAAGTCCAAGCAATGACGGGAAGACAAAGAGCGGGGTGAGACATACGCTTATCCCAATAGGTATAGAAGGCATAAAGTGATCATCCTGCAGCCCTTCCACACGACAATTCAACAGGTAGAAGACAGACTTGCTTCAAGGAGGTGGTGGGTAAACACGGCGCTGGACACATCAATACGAGTAGTAGTAGCAAGCAGGTTTATTCCCAAGATGTAATGCGTTGCGCAGCGTAGACCAGCTGCTTTATCTGATGAAACTGCTGGTCTACGCTGCAAAACGCATTGCATCTTGGGAATAAACCTGTTTGCTACTACTACCTGTATGAATCTGTCCAGTGCCGTGTTTAGCCACCATCTCCTTAAAGTAAGCCCTGTCTACTATCTTGCTTGGTATGGCATTCTGATTTGGTGTAATATTTCTTGCCCTCCAGGATGAGCTTTTTGTCTGTTTCCATGATGTGATGTTATGCGAGATGCTATGCAAACTTTGACTGGATTGAACCGTACTAGAACTTATCTTACAATATTATGCTGCTTTACATGACATGTATTTGTCATGTATGTACCCTGTCAACAGTACTCAAATGCCTTGTCACCTTATACATAATACAATGATTATATTGATACTTTTACAATTGAACCTATGTACCCCTATAGTACTATCACAGTTACTTTAGTTATTTATGTGGTAAGGGTATGATGAGGGCAGATGGTATTACACTAGGGGCAGATGGCATTAACCCCTTGTATTCGTGACGCCAGGGCGTGGTTAACCTCTTCACCACCCGAGGTATGGCCGCTGGATCCTGGGCTAGGCACGTGGCAAATAATGACTCCGACACCAAGTTACGGAACAATGGCAGCTTTACTAAGTCAGACAGATGTAATAGTCTTTGTAGCTCAGTTAGGCCCAAGGAGATGACCAGTGACTTTAGAGACTTGCAGGCTTGCTGGGACTTGTAGTGGACTTGGACAGAATGCTGCAGACCCAGGCTGAATTTAGACAGATTTGACTGACTTGACTAGACTTCACCATTTGTGTAACTTAACCCCTTGTGTAACTTACCAGGCTTTGATTTTCACCTGTGGGGCACTTGGTGATGGAAGCGTGGCTGCGTGGTTAGGCCTTGGGTCTCCTCAGGACACCAGACACTCTCAGGTCTTGACTTCACTGCACTCAGCACAGAACTCAACTCTAGACTGCACTAGCTAGCTCCTCCCAGGGATTATATGGGGGAGACTTTGGAGGGGTCCTATAGGTCACCCACAAGTCATCTGGTCACTGACACCTTCCCTAGTTACAAGACTTGGTAACAACATTTAAAGGTATATAACATTATAAAGACATAACACATCTCAGACATAACATGAGGCACTTGGTAACCATTTATGATACACAGATTAAGGGGGGACTCAGGGGACACTGCAATAGAGTCCGCCACACAGGACAGCAGGGGTACAGGGGTACAACTCCTGTACTGGGCCACCACAAAATCTCCCTCTTAACAACAGCCATCCTCGGCACCAAGTCCCGGAGGGCGGATGATATAAAGTGGCCACTGGGGACCATGAAATAACAACTTAGACAGTTCCTGGGGCATTAGACCAATGTCCTTCACAGGGCTGATGAACTGGGGAAGAGTCTAGAGTTAAGTGAACTTACAGTAAATTGGCTGGTAGCGAACCTCGCAGCTCGGCTGTTGATTACTTTAGTCTGCCAAAGGCTCTGGTTGCCTGGAAACATCCGGGATGACAGTCTTAGGTCTCCTAGGCCTGTATCCACCTTTTCCAAGCAACTGCAGCCCTTAAAACTGAACTAATTTATGCAGACTAAAGTAATCAACAGCCAAGCTGTGAGGTTTGCTACGAGCCAATTTACTGTAAGTTTGCTCAACTCTAGAAGAGTCCATGTGGCATTTTTACACAACGTCCATACATGCTCAGTCTTTTGGGATATTTAACCAGGATGAATTGAACAAGGTTATTGTTGTGATGGTTTTGACCTTGTAACTGCTTGGTGGTCAAGAACTGGTTTGGATCGGGCTGCCTGAGGCTCCCTACCCTGATGCCTGTGCTAATGGGGCCCTTCAGCTTAAGCTACTTCTCCCCATAACATTGGACTAGCAGTTATAATTTTATTTTAACAATACATGAAAATAGTACATATGTACACAATAGCTCTGCCACTTAATGTGCTACTTACACATTTCAGGAGAACTCTCTGGATACAAGAGAACCCTGTGCACGGTGGACAGGAAACAATAGACATTAGATATTTGATGACTGATGTGGACTGAATATATGACTATTTAGCTACAGTCCTGACTAAATATGTGACTATTTTAGGTACGCAAAATATGCTATGTACATTATTGACATATCTGTCATAAAATTATATTAGAATTAGTTTTTCTATAATGGCTGGACATTAACCCCTTAAGGGCCAAGCCCATTTTCACCGTAAGGACCAGAGCATTTTTTGCACATCTGACCACTGTCACTTTAAACATTAATAACTCTGGGATGGTTTTACTTATGAATTTGATTCCGAGATTGTTTTTTCGTGACATATTCTACATTAACATAGTGGTAAATTTGTGCTGATACTTGCATAAATTCTTGGTGAAAAATTCCAAAATTTCATGAAAAATTAGAAATTTTTAAATTTTTCTAACCTTGAAGCTCTCTGCTTGTAAGAAAAATAGACATACCAAATAAATTACATATAGATTCACATATACAAAGGGGGAGATTTATCAAAGGAGTTAGACTGGTTTTTCCTGTCTAAATTTGTCGCACAGAAAGTCGCAGTCTAAATATGTGCGACTTTTCTGCAACTTTTGCTGTAGAGGATTTTTAGAACATGATGCATGCAAGTCTATTTTAGACGGAAATGCATTGGAAAATGCATTGGGGCTGAATTTATCAAGTGCGACTTTTGTGCGACAAGTCGCATCTGCCCAAAATACGCTGAAATGTCAGACCATGTTGGAGCAGGTATAAATGAAGTTTAAGCTGTGGACCCTGAAGTCTGAGCACAGAATTTATCAAGGGCTGTGAGACCTTTGATGAATTAGGAGCACAATAGACAGGAGACTACCACATATGCTGGTCTATAAGCATACCCAGAATAGACTAGATTAGTAAATGTCCCCCCAATATGTCTATTTGTTTGCATCATAAAGTTGACATGTTTTTACTTTTGGAAGACATCAAAGGGCTTCAAAGTTCAGCAGCAATTTTCCAATTTTTCCAAAAATTTTCAATACTGGAATTTTTCAGGGACCAGTTCAGTTTTAAAGTGGATTTGAAAGGCCTTCATATTAGAAATACCCCATTATTGACGCCAATATAATAACTGAACCCCTCAAAGTATTTAAAATGACATTCAGTAAGTGTGTTAACCCTTTAGGTGTTTCACAGGAATAGCAGCAAAATGAAGGAGAAAATTCAAAATCTTCATTTTTGTACACTTGCTTGTTCATGTAGACCCAGTTTTTGAATTTTTACAAGGGGTAAAAGGAGAGAAAAACAAAAACAAAATGTGTAATCCAATTTCTCTCAAGTAAGGAAATACCTCATATGTGTATGTAAAGTGTTCGGCGGGCGCAGTAGAGGGCTCAGAAGGGAAGGAGCGACAGTGGGATTTTGGAGAGTGATTTTTTCTCAAATGGTTTTTGGGGAGCATGTCACATTTAGGAAGCCTCTATGGTGCCAGAACAGCAAAAGACCCCCCACATGGCATACTATTTTGGAAACTACACCCCTTAAGGAACATAGGAAGGGGTACTGGGAGCCTTAACACCCCACAAGTGTTTGACAACTTTTCATTAAATTTGGATGTGTAAGTGATTTTTTTCCACTAAAATGCTGTGTTTCCCCCAAATTTTAAATTTTTAAAAGGGGTAATAGAAGAAAATGCCACTGAAAATTTGTAACCCCATCTCTTCTGAGTATGGAAATACCCCATGTGTGGACGTCAAGTGCACTGCGGGCGCACTACAATGCTCAGAAAAGAAAGAGTCACATTTGGCTTTTGGAAAGCAAATTTTGCTGAAATGGTTTTTGGGGGCATATCCCATTTAGGAAGCCCCTATAGTGCCAGAACAGCAAAGCACCTCCCCCCCCCCCCACACACACACACATGGCATACTATTTTGGAAACTACACCCCTCAAGGAATGTAACAAGGGGTACAGTAAGCCTTAACACACAGTGAGCCTTAACACCCCACAGGTGTTTGATGACTTTTTGTTAATGTTGAATATGTAAATGAATGATTTTTTCACTAAAATGCTGGTTTTCTCCCAAATTTTACATTTTTACAAGAGATAATTGGAGAAAATGCACCCCAAAATTTGTAACCCCATCTCTTCTGAGTATGGAAATACCCCATGTGTGGACATCAAGTGCACTGTGGGCGCACTACAATGCTCAGAAGAGAAGGAGTCACATTTGGCTTTTGGAAAGCAAATTTTGCTGAAATGGTTTTTGGGGGTCATGTTGCATTTAGGAAGACCCTATGGTGATAGAACAGCAAAAAACGAAAACCCACATGGCATACTGTTTTGGAAACTGCACCCCTCAAGGAATGTAACAAGGGGTACAGTGAGCCTTAACACCCCACAGGTGTTTGACGACTTTTCGTTAAAGTTGGATGTGTAAATGAATTTTTTTTTCACTAAAATGCTGGTTTTATCCCAAATTTTACATTTTTACAAGCGATAATTGGAAAAAATGCCCCCCAAAATTTGTAACCCCATCTCTTCTGTGTATGGAAATTCCCCATGTGTGGACATCAAGTGCACTGCGGGAACACTACAATGCTTAGAAGAGAAGGAGTCACATTTGGCTTTTGGAAAGCAAATTTTGCTGAAATGGTTTTTGGGGGTCATGTCACATTTAGGAAGACCCTATGGTGCAGAACAGCAAAAAACAAAAACCCACATGGCATACTATTTTGGAAACTGCACCCCTCAGGGAACGTAACAAGCAGTACAATGAGCCTTAACACCCCACAGGTGTTTGATAAATGTTCATTAAAGTGGGATGGGAAAAGGAAAAATTTGATTTTTTAACACTAAAATGCTGGGGTTACCCCAAATTTTTCATTTTCACAAGTGGTAAAAGGAGAAAATGTCACCGTAAATTTGTAAATACATTTCTTTGGAGTAAGGACATATCTCATATATTCACGTAAACAGTTCTGCAGGTGTACACCAGGTCTCGGAAGAGCAGGAGCACAGTCAGGGGCCTTGAGCATTTACTGAGCTTCTATGGAGCCAAAGTAGCGGGACCCCCCCACAAGGAACACGTTACATGGGGTACGCTGAGTTAATAATGTGGGGTACAGAGGGATGTAAAATTATAAAAAAGGTTATGTTCCCAGAATGATGACCCAGAGCATAGCCAAAACTAAAAAATATGCCCACCCCAAACCCTATGCTCTGAATCATCATTCTGGGAATGTGATGTGTGTGGCCGTCCCTAACCTGTTGCCTCAAATGCTCAGGTGGAAAGAGAGCGCTGCACATTTGAGGCATCATAAAAAAGTCCCTGATGATAGTGACTCAGTGACCCATGACCCATTTTTGGAAAAAATACCCCCAGGTCTTTTTTTTTTTTTTTGTATAAAAGAGTTTTTTGGCCAATTTAGTGGTTTATGGGGTTAACATTTGGAATGTACTCTGGACTTGGTACATTGGGGTCAAATTATGGGAAATTAAAATGAAAAGGGAAAATTTAGTACTGCATGGAAGTGTGATACTCCCTGAAGCAGTTTTTAATACAGAGGCCCGGATGATCGGGGCAAGTGACACATTGACTGGTGGTGTCCTTCCATATTGTTACGCCGAGCGCTCCGGGTCCCCGCTCCTCCCCGGAGCGCTCGCTACACTCTCGTTACTGCAGCGCCCCGGTCAGATCCACTGACCGGGCGCGCTGCGATACCGCCTCCAGCCGGGATGCGATTCGCGATGCGGGTGGCGCCCGCTCGCGATGCGCACCCCGGCTCCCGTACCTGACTCGCTCTCCGTCGGTCCTGTCCCGGCGCGCGCGGCCCCGCTCCCTAGGGCGCGCGCACGCCGGGTCTCTGCGATTTAAAGGGCCACTGCGCCGCTGATTGGCGCAGTGGTTCTAATTAGTGTGTTCACCTGTGCACTCCATATATATACCTCACTTCCCCTGCACTCCCTCGCCGGATCTTGTTGCCCTTGTGCCTAGTGAAAGCGTTCCCTTGTATGTTCTTAGCCTGTGTTCCAGACCTCCTGCCGTTGCCCCTGACTACGATCCTTGCTGCCTGCCCCGACCTTCTGCTACGTCCGACCTTGCTTCTGTCTACTCCCTTGTACCGCGCCTATCTTCAGCAGTCAGAGAGGTTGAGCCGTTGCTAGTGGATACGACCTGGTCACTACCGCCGCAGCAAGACCATCCCGCTTTGCGGCGGGCTATGGTGAATACCAGTAGTGACTTAGAACCGGTCCACTAGCACGGTCCACGCCAATCCCTCTCTGGCACAGAGGATTCACCTCCTGCCAGCCGGCATCGTGACACATATCCCCCTCTTGTGACACACTGCATTTTTTCTGGGATCGTCTTTCCAGTGTGGGGGACCTCACCTGGAAAGTGCTGGCCCGGGATGATCCAGGCACCTATATTTCCAGTTTCTTGGGAACTCCAGCCTGCTCCTTCCCGGTCGCCAAAGATCAGGACCCTTAGGACTTCTTCTTGGAACTGGAGGAATGCCCCTGTGTTGCCAGCGTACTGGGACAGTACAAAAGAGTTGTACATGGCAACCTGTACCAAGTAGACCGCAACTTTTTTTGTACCATACCCGGGTTTTGCGCCCCAGCCACACACACTGGCTGTGAGCGCATGGTGCCGTTACCTGCTGCTGCCGGCGGGGCTGGGAGTTGCATCGTAGGACACACCCGCATGCGAATCCCAGCCCGTCACTCACCTGGTGCTTCTCCTGCCCCTGCCTCTCTGCTCCCATTAGTGTCCCCGTTCCCTAGGGCGCGCTTTAAGATGAAAAGGGCCAGTGCGCCCATTAGTGAAGTAACACCTGTGGATCATTGATAAATTCCTCCACCTTCCACACTTCCCTGCCAGATCTTTGTTGCCCTAGAGCCTTAGAGAAAGCATTCCTGTGTATTGCCTTGCCGTGTATGATACCTTTGCTCCGTGACCTGACCTTGCTCCTTTGCTGCCTGCCTACTGACCATTTGTTACGTTCCTGACTATGCTACTGTGCCGCCTGCCCTTACTTCCTGCTATCCAGACCACGAGTTGCCTAATCCCACCTGTGCCTCAAATCTCTTCAGCCGCCTGTGTGGTCGAGCCATGCCAGGGGTAGCGACCCGGGTGCTGCCTGCAGCAGCAAGTCCATCCTGATTTGGAGCGGGCTCTGGGGAAAACCAACGGCACCTTAGGCTCCGCTCCCTGTTACGGTCAGAGTCATCTACCACAGAGGTCCAGCGGATCCACTATCATCTGTGTTCCAGTCTAATGAAACGTGAGTGTTACAGCCATGCATGGCTTGAGGACTTGATCAGAGAGAGCAACTCTCCCCATATACTGATTGTAGTCCAGAATACAATCAGGCTTGAGGACCGTTGTTGTGGTACCTCGCACAGGGACAGGTGAGCTGCCGTTACCATGAATTGTGGTCAGCATAAGGACATCCCTCTTATCCTTATACTTGACCAGCAACAGGTTTTCATGGGTAAGGGCATGGGACTCACCCTTGGTCATAGGTGTCATGATCAAATTTAGAGGGAGGCCTCTCTGGTTCTTCCACACGGTCCCACAAGCGGACGTGGATCTGGCGGCAAGGGATGTGAAGAGAGGGATGCTGGTATAAAAGTTGACAACATACACGTGATAACCCTTATCCAGCAATGGGTGCACAAGGTCCCAAACGAGTTTCCCACTAACACCCAGAGTGGGGGAACATTCTGGGGGTTCAATACGGGAATCTCGTCCCTCATATACTCTAAATGTGCAAGTGTACCCGGAGGTACTCTTGTAAAGTTAGTAAAGTTTTCAGAGTTTCACACCAAACTAGCCGGCATGGCATTGAGTACACGTCTCCTGACAGGATCAGAACACATCCTGTACAAATGCCATGGATAACAGAATATTAGACACTATAGACATTTTTGGTAAACATCCTATACAAAGTGACCCACATAATACATTCTTACAACAACAATGATAATTGCATTCGCTTGTGCAAAACATTAAAAAATATATTACTCTTTAAGTAGTTTTGAGTACCGATCCACAGTTCTGGTACAGAAGAGTCTGTAGTAAAGCATCAAGGCTGTAAGACGGGCACATAAACTTATACAAAATGGTTATGAAGAGTTCTTGGTTCGTCCACCAGGCACTTTTCTTAAACGATGCAGAAAAACTAGAAAACAACACTGTTATCTTCACATAACAATGTCAGTCTCACGACTAAGTAGCAGGAAACAAATTGATCACATTTAAGCATTAGCCTGGAAACTTCCCATCCCAGCCTCGCCTGCTCCCAGTCAGACTGCTTCCTAGGCTGGGACATGTAACTGGGACCACAGGACTGTGCCCCCTCCAAAGGACTGACATGAGTGTTCCAATTCACTTGGGATACTGTAACTTGGAATCTGTTATGGTAGGACTCACTGTGACTACCATTTGTACAGCAGCAGCTTGCGCCACTGGAGGACAATGTGTTGGTGCCTGTTGGGCCGGCCAAACCTCCTCCACAGGAGGAGTAGGCCGAGGCACTTAGGTTGGTGCCCGGTGAGTAGGCCAAACCTCGTCAATGCCAAGAGTAGGCCTGGGCACATCTGTAGATGACATTGTCTGATATTTCGGCACCATGATGGGCACCTTGGGCAGGTATTCTTCCTCTTCTTGACAGGTGCCCCTTGTCACGATTCGGCTTCCAGGTAGTGGATCCTCTGTGCCAGAGAGGGATTGGCGTGGACCGTGCTAGTGGACCGGTTCTAAGCCACTACTGGTTTTCACCAGAGCCCGCCGCAAAGCGGGATGGTCTTGCTGCGGCGGTAGTGACCAGGTCGTATCCACTAGCAACGGCTCACCTCTCTGGCTGCTGAAGATGGGCGCGGTACAAGGGAGTAGGCAGAAGCAAGGTCAGACGTAGCAGAAGGTCGGGGGCAGGCGGCAAGGTTCGTAGTCAGGATGGGTAGCAGAAGTTCAGGTACACAGGCTTTGGACACACTAAACGCTTTCACTGGCACAAGGCAACAAGATCCGGCAAGGGAGTGCAAGGGAGGAGACTAGATAAAGGCAGGGAGCAGGTGGGAGCCAATTAAGCTAATTGGGCCAGGCACCAATCATTGGTGCACTGGCCCTTTAAGTCTCAGAGAGCTGGCGCGCGCGCGCCCTAGAGAGCGGAGCCGCGCGCGCCAGCACATGACAGCAGGGGACCGGGACGGGTAAGTGACCTGGGATGCGATTCGCGAGCGGGTGCGTCCCGCTGTGCGAATCGCATCCCCGACGGCCAAAACAGTGCAGCGCTCCCGGTCAGCGGGACTGACCGGGGCGCTGCAGGGAGAAAGACGCCGTGAGCGCTCCGGGGAGGAGCGGGGACCCGGAGCGCTAGGCGTAACAGTACCCCCCCCCTTAGGTCTCCCCTTTTCTTTGACCGGCAACTGCCTCCCCTGGGATGAGGACACCGGGAAAGAATGGAGGGTTTCCTCAACGGCAGGCAGTACAGCAGGAGTGGGAATGGGGAGGGAGGGCAGAGGGCGAAGCCTGGCACGGGGCAGTGTGACACCAGGACGGGGGCCATGAGGAGGCACAGAGGTTTGCCTGACGGGACTGGGAGGGGGGGAGAGGCACTTCCTATGGCAGGCAGAGTCCCAGTTCTTTATCTCCCCGGTGGTCCAATCAAGGGTGGGGGAATGAAGCCGGAGCCATGGCAGACCGAGGAGGACCTCAGAGGTACAACTGGGGAGAATGAAGAACTCAATCCTTTCGTGGTGGGGTCCGATAGACATCAGGAGGGGTTCTGTGCGGTAACGCACGGTGCAGTCCAATCTGGCTCCGTTGACCGCGGAAATGTAGAGCGGTTTGGCGAGACGGGTCACCGGGATGCTGAATTTATTGACAAAGGACTCCAAAATAAAATTCCCGGAGGCACCAGAGTCCAAGCAGGCCAAGGCTGAGAGGGAGGAGTTGGCTGTAGGAGAAATCCGCACGGGCACCGTGAGACGTGGAGAAGAAGATTTAGAACCAAGAGATGCCACACCCACGTGAGCTGGGTGCGTGCGTGCGTTTCCCAGGCGTGGAGGACGGATAGGGCAATCCACCAAGAAATGCTCGGTACTGGCACAGTACAGACAGAGATTTTCTTCTCTACGGCGATTCCTCTCTTCCTGGGTCAGGCGAGACCGATCCACTTGCATGGCCTCCTCGGCGGGAGGCCCAGGCATAGACTGCAAAGGATGCTGTGGGAGAGGTGCCCAGAGATCTAAGTCTTTTTCCTGGCGGAGCTCTTGGTGTCGCTCAGAAAAACGCATGTCAATGCGGGTAGCCAAATGGATGAGTTCTTGGAGGTTGGCAGGAATCTCTCGTGCGGCCAGCACATCCTTGATGCGACAGGATAGGCCTTTTTTAAAGGTCGCGCAGAGAGCCTCATTATTCCAGGATAGTTCAGATGCAAAAGTACGGAATTGTATGGCGTACTCGCCAACGGAAGAATTACCCTGGACCAGGTTCAGCAGGGCAGTCTCAGCAGAAGAGGCTCGGGCAGGTTCCTCAAAGACACTTCGGACTTCAGCAAAAAAGGACTGGACTGTGGCTGTGGCAGGATCATTGCGGTCCCAGAGCGGTGTGGCCCAAGACAAGGCCTTTCCTGAAAGAAGGCTTACTACGAACGCCACCTTAGACCGTTCTGTAGGAAACAAGTCTGACAACATCTCCATATGCAGGGAACACTGAGACAAAAATCCACGGCAGAGTCTGGAGTCCCCATCAAATTTGTCCGGCAGGGACAAGCGGAGGTTAGGAGCGGCCACTCGCTGCGGAGGAGGTGCAGGAGCTGGCGGAGGAGATGGTTGCTGCTGTAGCAGAGGCAGAATTTGCTGTAACATGGCGGTCAACTGCGACAGCTGCTGTCCTTGTTGGGCAATCTGCTGCGATTGCTGAGCGACCACCGTGGGAAGATCAGCGAGACTTGGCAGCGGCACCTCAGCGGGATCCATGGCCGGATCTACTGTCACGATTCGGCTTCCAGGTAGTGGATCCTCTGTGCCAGAGAGGGATTGGCGTGGACCGTGCTAGTGGACCGGTTCTAAGCCACTACTGGTTTTCACCAGAGCCCGCCGCAAAGCGGGATGGTCTTGCTGCGGCGGTAGTGACCAGGTCGTATCCACTAGCAACGGCTCACCTCTCTGGCTGCTGAAGATGGGCGCGGTACAAGGGAGTAGGCAGAAGCAAGGTCAGACGTAGCAGAAGGTCGGGGGCAGGCGGCAAGGTTCGTAGTCAGGATGGGTAGCAGAAGTTCAGGTACACAGGCTTTGGACACACTAAACGCTTTCACTGGCACAAGGCAACAAGATCCGGCAAGGGAGTGCAAGGGAGGAGACTAGATAAAGGCAGGGAGCAGGTGGGAGCCAATTAAGCTAATTGGGCCAGGCACCAATCATTGGTGCACTGGCCCTTTAAGTCTCAGAGAGCTGGCGCGCGCGCGCCCTAGAGAGCGGAGCCGCGCGCGCCAGCACATGACAGCAGGGGACCGGGACGGGTAAGTGACCTGGGATGCGATTCGCGAGCGGGTGCGTCCCGCTGTGCGAATCGCATCCCCGACGGCCAAAACAGTGCAGCGCTCCCGGTCAGCGGGACTGACCGGGGCGCTGCAGGGAGAAAGACGCCGTGAGCGCTCCGGGGAGGAGCGGGGACCCGGAGCGCTAGGCGTAACACCCCTGGCTTTAGTGGTCAGCAAACCAAAGTGGTCCATATTCCAGTCTTCCGATGGGAAGTAGGCGAGGGGAGTTGCATTGGGTTTTTTGGACGGGTCACCACTGCTGCCCATTCTTCTCTCACGCTGTTGACCAGAGTATATTTCACTACTGACTGCTCTACTTACTAGAATGATTCCACCATGATGGCAGTCCATGAGGGTGCCATACCCTCGCACTTTATAAAATTTAATGACTGTGGCTCTGTGCCTCTTTAGGGGTGGCTCTCCCTCTCTGGCGTGTTCTAACATAATGATATACAGGGTTTCAAGGCTATTTGTGTCCTTCTGTTTTGCTTGGCACACCTCGTATGGCATTTGTTTAGGACCATACTCCTATCTCCTCTGTGCCCTCATCTCCTCCATTATGGCAGCCATCTGGGCCTCTTGCTTAGCCCTCTCGGACTGGGCTGTCAGAATTGGGGGATGAGACTTCCCTGGCAGGAGTAGAAGGTATTGTTTCATGTACTGAATAACTTGCGGCTCATCGCCGAATATACACCAGGGCAGTGGTGGTGACCGGGGGCGTGCTATGACCTTCGGGGCCTGGGGTGTAGACTCTGGGCTAGGAGTAGATGGAGGGGTAGAGAAAGCGGCCTCAGCCGGGGTACTTCCATCTGATTCTTCAGTTTGGATCTCCATCCAGGATCCTCAGGTCCGGTGGTGTGGGGACAGCCTCAATGGCGACGCTCCTTGGGACACTGCAGGCATTCCGCCCACCGGAGTCGCTGGCCACTCCCCATCATCATCGGGCAGCGGGACTTTTAGGTAGGCGTCTTCGGCCCCAATTGAGATTTTCGGGCGCTCGGCGCCATCTTAGGACTCTCAGACCTTGTGCTTGCTTTCCCCCCTCGCCATGTTGTTCTCTCCGCAGACTTCGGGCAAACTGAAGAGGTCCAGCGGCGCTGTTTCTTTTATAGTGGACTTCGGGAAGATGGCCGCCATCCGGAAGTACGTCAGCGGTGCATCACTGACTTCCGCTCACCCAGCAACAAGGGGCTGATCTTTAAGATTCCACCTAGGACTCAGGAAGGCAACATGACTCCCATGCCCAGGGGCTGGACGCTGACCAGCGCAGGACTTTTTCATGTGCTTCTCCTGCACATCTTTAACTCCTTCAGGTATAGCCAGCATTTTGTTACGCAGCATGACTTCAGCTCGTTATTTTACACATGGCAGATAGTAAACGTTTCTTCACCTCCCCCTCTATTTCACAAGCGCCTCGCAACCGACAAGTTTCACTGACAAAGTCCCGTACACTTTCTGTTGACATTTTTGTCGCACTCATGTGTTTTACTCTGCAATACTGGACACAGTTCAGACTGGGGGGGTACTTTTTGCATAAGGCGCACACCCGTATCCTGTTCGTGAGGCCTTGCAGTGAATACCCCTTGTCTACCTAACACATAGGCATTGCAGTATACAGCTTCCATCAGGCATGGTATAATGTAATTCGACATACAGATTTCCTAAGATCCATAGCATTTTCGCACCTTATATTCAGAGCACTTTTGCTCTTCATAGATGTATATTACGTCTCAGCATTTTTTTTTATTATATTTATGTATTTATATGGATTTTTTCCATCACCTAGATTGATATGTAAACACACACATATATATGTAACAGCTTTATCTTTCTGATACCACCTATCTGTTCCTATGTCCTGACAGTACACCATATGTCTGTCTTTTATACATTTTTACCTGTGTGATGAATTCAAATAAAGTAAAATATATTTTTACAAATGAGCATTTGGAGTCCTTATTTTGTATAGGTTACTCAAGGTACTTTATAACCAGAAAAGAAGGAAACAGCAGCAGCTTATCAAGGAAGAGGTTATACTAAGCACTGAACTGCTGACGACAAGAAAGGGAAGCCTTGATTTACCTTTAAGACACAGCATGGATTATCTACAGAAGGTGTACATTACATTCACACTGACCAGCCTCTCCTGCACATAGCAC
This sequence comes from Hyla sarda, assembly GCF_029499605.1. Classification (NCBI taxonomy): domain Eukaryota; kingdom Metazoa; phylum Chordata; class Amphibia; order Anura; family Hylidae; genus Hyla; species Hyla sarda. The sequence goes on along the minus strand of NC_079197.1, from coordinate 135,664,577 downwards.
TAGATGAGCCTCATCCAAACATCATAAGTTCGTTCTTGGTTTCTCTGTTATTAAAGATGGACTGAGCCTAACAACAGACAATGGACAGCAGGTTGCTGAAAAGAGAGTCCCCTAAAGGTCAAGACCTTAGAGCTTTATTTTCTGGGGTAAAGAGTCATTTTTGGTAAATAAAGTAATTTACAGATATGTTAGGGATCACATAGGCGGGAAGTTGTTTGAAATGCCCATTAAAGAGGTGCCCATCCCTTAAAACATCACAGGCTGTTCGTGCGCTACAAATAAAAATCTATACTAGTTATAAACTAGTGACAATTTCAGCTATTTTGTACACTAATTTGTCATAAATTTGACCAAATCCACTGGGTTTTGGGAAGCATACCTCTGCTGCCATATCCAGTCTATCAAGTGCCAAAAGCAGCCTAGGATGGAGAAGAGTTGCAATTCTTCTATGCGCAAAAATTTACAGTTTATTCTGTGAACGAAAAAACATTAAAAAAAAAGTCTAAAGTATTGCAATGTTATCTTTTAGGTAAGTTTGTTAATAACATTTTCTTATCTCTCTTGTGTTGTCTTTTTCTAATTACTTTGGATTTCATTTGGTTGATAAAGTGCACCCCCTGTTGTCTATTATATTATACTTAACCAGACAAATGCTGGACATCCTTTTGCAGGGTTTCCCAACCAGTGTGTCTCCAGCTGTTGCAAAACTACAAATGCTTTCAAATGTGCGCAATTTACGCCCGTGTTTCCGGATGGACATTCCGTACGTTTTACTACTATGTGAACAGACCCTTATTGATACAAACTTACAATGTAAATCTATGGGATTCTCTAGGTCAGCCACACTTTCCTCCCTGCTTGTTCTAACTATTGGTCGGGGTCTGACCGATCGAAACTTTGATTGGTCAGCAGGTTTTACCTGTCACCAGGTTTTACCCTAAATCACTGTTTTCCAAACAGTGTATCTCCAGCTGTTGCAAATCTACAACTCCCAGCATGCCCGGACAGCCGAAGGCTGTCCGGGCATGCTGGAGGTTGTAGTTTTGCAACAGCTGGAGACACACTGGCTGAAAAACCCTAATATCCATATAACCATTATTGACATAGCTGTATTCCCTGCATTTAAATTTTTTTATTTTTTTTATTTCCAATTGTTATTCTGCAGCGCCGTACAGAGATTCGCCATTCGCGTCAATTCACATTTCCAATAGAATTGTTAGGCTGGGTTCACACCACGTTTTTGCAATACAGTTCCCGTATACGTTTCAATTTGAAAACCGTACAGAACCGTATTGAAAACCGTATGCATTGACTCTCCATTGAAAACCGTATGCCAAAAAATGCATCCGGTTTCATCCGTTTTACATCTTGTATGGTTTTGTCAGTTTTTACCCTGTACACAAAACTGTAGCCTCCTATGGTTTTTGGTCCGGGTGAAAAACCGTATTGAAACGTATATCTTTTTTATTTTATTTTTTTTAACATAGGAGTCAATGGGAACCGTACAGAAATGTGCGTATGATTCCATCCGGTTTTCACCATACGGTGTTTGACTTTGCACTGTTTTTTTCTTGGAATTTCAATCAAACAAGTGAAACTTTATTCATAATGGTGTAAAAAGTTTAAAACGTATACGTTGTTTTTCTTAAAAAATGGATGCAACCGGACATAATTTTTTAAACCGTATATGGTTTTCAACCGTATACTGATTAAAATGTGTACACACGTTTTGATACAGTATAGTCAGGCTTTGAGGAATCAGTTTTTTAATCAAAAACATGATACGGGAAACTGTATTGCAAAAACGTGGTGTGAACCCAGCCATAGACATGCACCCGATCCCTAAAACTACGCCACCCCCTATTACTCGTTCTGCTATAAGCCATCGCCCCATGCTGTAGGAGCCCTCCAGGTGTGATAGTCACATGTGGGTGTAGGGAGTTTTTTGTGTGTGTGTCGCTGTCCAGGTGCTGAAATGAGAGAAGAGAATAGCAGCTCAGAAAGCAAGAGGGAGAAAGCGAGAGAGGAGGTGGGTGAAATGTGGAGGGGAATAGAGGGTGGAGACTCAGGGAGGGGGAAAGCAATATGCGGATCCAGACAGGCAAGGGAGAGGGAGTGGAGGTGGAGAGAAGCTGGAGGCGCAACAGCTGTGGAGGAGAGGAGAAAGCAGGGGGGTGGGAGCTGAGGCTTTTCCGCAGACACTGATACTCCTGCAACCCCCCGACTCCAAGCAGCAAGGGACCCCTGAGCACAGAGAGGACAGACATGCATCTGAGTCTGTGATGAGGGAAGAGAGACCAGGGAGCAGGTGAGGAGGATGTCTATCCATCTATCTATCTGGGGGCTTTGCGGTGCCACTCCTCTGCCTACATACCCGTCCCTGTGTGTGGCTGTGCCTGGTATCATGACAATAGCCTCTGTCTCTGTGCTGCCCCTTGTTCCCGGCTCTCTCTCCTCAGTCCCCGCATCTGTTCCACTATCCACTTTGTGTTTTCCATTATCCTCCTCCTTAATCTTAATGTGTTGTAATTGCACCTCTCTCCGAATCCGTCCCCTGTCCCCCCCCCCCCCCCACATAAACAGCACATTATCTCTTCTCGTCACACACTCCGCTCCATGCTGGCTCCCTTGGCTTCCCATGTGAATCTCCCCATTGCTATCTCCGCCGCCTTCATATTACCTTCCTCTAAATAAGATCTTCCTCTACCTCTTTATCTAAAAAAAAACATGATGTCCCATCAGGCAGATGGCAAGTGCCCTGTGATCATTTCCAGCACCACCTCCATTCATGGGAACACCTTGCTGGACTCCAGTATGGGCTTCTTTAATGCGTTCTCTGTTGCCAGTCCACAAGTGGCAGCTCCAGAACATGGAGCACGTGGGGATGAATTATGGCTTTCATTGAAGCAGCTAATTGAAGGCTTTGCACATCCCCCCTGTCTATATATGTTGTTCTAGTTTATTACCCTGTCCCCTAATATGGGGACGTATATTCCACGTAGGGTCTTCTTATCTGACAAAACACGGGAGGGGGTTCTATGTATTGGGAATGGTTGGAATTAGCGCCCTCATCCCCTATGGAATAAAATAGGTGAATGGTCAAGGAGCAAAACTCACCCAGTGTAGAGCTGACCCATCAACAACGTATGTTTCCCATTGGTTAGTGCCTCATATTGTACTCAATCACATAATGGTAATTTGTAGTGTTGTAATATGCAGAATATCTAGTGTGTATTGTACTGTCAGCAGTCACAGAGGAGGGGAATCTTCATGTTCTGTGAAAATGCTGTCAAGGCAGCTGTGTAGCATAGATGGACAGTACTTGGTGGTGCAAGAAGATGTGGTAAAAGACGGAAGAAGGGGGTTATATGGCCACATTGTGGGTTATTAGCCGGACCTTACATAGTTTATAAGGCTAAAAAACAACAACACATATCCATCCAATTCATCCCATTACCATATAGTGATGATCCAGAGAAAAGCAAAAAAAAAAAAAAAAAAAAAAAAACATGAGGTAGAAGCCTCATTTTAGAGACCAAGCAATGTACAAATATGTCCACGTCTGGAGACTTAATGCAAAAGATTATGAGCTGATCTTCAGTCTAGTCTAAGGCCACCGTCACACAGCGCACAAAATACTCTATTTTTTCCAAAAGGTACCAAATAATATAGGAACCGGGAAGCTTTGCTGTATGCTTATCTCTTTAAGCTTCTCTCGAGCTTCCTTACGGTGTCTCGCCTCTTTGATGCCTGACTTGTTGTGAGTCCTCTCTAATATGAGCCATAACATGCTGATCCAGCTTGGTGGATATTATTATATGTGCCACTTACGATACTCGGATGGGTATATTACTAAATATAGCTAAGTGATCCATGTTGCTAAGGAAGATGACAATAGAGCGTTCATTGGGGGTCAAGTATTCCTATCCATTCATCCATGTGTGTGAGACCATCTGTGTAATTCATAGCATGTATGGCTCACCATATGTGGGAATTCATGCATGCGTTCCTAACCGGCCGTGTGATTCCCTGCATACATTCCTAGTCCAGTGTATGTCTGATTGGTTCTCTATATGTGAATCCTTGCATGCCTATTGTGAGCAGGTGTGACTCTCTTTTATGCATTTTACACCATTTGTGTCAATTAAGGAATATTTATATCGTCATGTGCTGTGTGCTGGGGATGTATATGATGCATTTTACATGTAACAGAATTATCATCCCTACATCTGCTGACAAATAAACCTCTTCTCCATTATATACACTGTCTATCCCTCAATAGCAGTTTGTTCTCTAGAATAGTTTTTTTTTCTACTGTAACTATGGATAGAAGGTAGCAGCTGTAGTCACCCGGTCACCCAGAAATCTTCCCTCTTACGCTCCTTTCTTCGCCTCTGTCAATCTTGCTCATATGACCTTCTTACAACCATAATGGGGCACTCCAGTGTTTAAAGACTTATCTCCTATCCTGTGAGTTTGATCGCAGGTGGGGTTAAAGGGGTACTCCTCCCCTAGACATCTTATCCCCTATCGAAAGGATAGGGGATAAGATGTCAGATCTCCTTTGAGATAGGGGACATCTTATCCCCTATCCTTTGGGGATGTCAAATCGCGGGGTCCCACCGCTGGGGACCCCCGGAATCTCGGCTGCAGGACCCACCTGTTGCGGCTTCTGGCAGCGCTGGAGGCTTCGGCTCCCGACCACAGGGACATGAGATCGTGACGTCACGACTCTGCCCCCATCGTGACGTCACGACTCCGCCCCCGCGTGACGTCCCGCCCCGCCCCCTCAATGCAAGTCTATGGGAGGGGGCGTGACGGCTGTCACGCCCCCTCCCATAGACTTGCATTGAGGGGCGGGGCGTGACGTCACACTGGGGCGGAGTCGTGACGTCACCATCTCACGTCAACGTGGTTGGGAGCCGAAGCCTCCAGCGTTTCCGGAAGCCGCAACAGGTGGGTCCTGCAGCCGAGATCCCGGGGGTCCCCAGCGGTGGGACCCCCGCAATTCAACATCCACAAAGGATAGGGGATAAGATGTCTAGGGGCGGAGTACCCCTTTAACCACTGGGACCCCCCAAACGAGGCCACCAAATCTCCCCACTGCATAGAGGGCAGGGTCAACACACGTTACATGTATTCTGTATAAGAGCGCTGGAGATACCCAAGTACAGCTGCATTTGGTTTACCTCTAGTCCTATGTAAATCAGCAATTATACATCTTGATACCTCAATGGCCTGTGCCAAATAGTTTTACCATATCTGTAAATGGTGAATCACAAGCCATTTCTTAAAGTAGTACACACGGGTGAACTGATACAAAGTGTTTTGCCTTGTGCTACATCTGAGTAGCTGGGTCTCCGTCCAGGTTGGTCTTCGATTCTCTGTGTCATGCACCACCGCCTACGGCCCAAAAATAGGGAACAGTTGACCCTTTTTTTTTTCCAAGAGTGGCTCTTTAATAGCTTTGCCATCCCTAAGGCTCTTAGGACATGCTGGGAGTTGTATTTTTTTATTCAGCTTGAGAGCCCATTGGTTGGAGACCATTATCTTAAAGTATGGTATGAAGTCCTGAAGTCCTGGACAGCTCCTTCTCTTTTGTTCACAGGTGTCCTCTAGTCTTCCCTGCGTGCCTATACATGGACTACTATGCTGATATTTGCATTCAGCACCAGACGATTTAGGTATTTGGGCTATTAGAGCCCATGGCCCATTTGTCAGGTACTGAGTGTATAATTACTATACAAGGTCCATGACTTTTTATGTTTGGGGACATCAGCTAATGGTCCCTGGGGGTCCCAGCATTGTGATACCTTGTGATCAGCTTTTTTTTTTGCACATATCATTGTATCAGAGCCCTCTGTCGTACTAAACTGTGCACTGGACTTTCACCAACAGCAACCAAACCCCCCTGGTCAGATATTGATGCCGAATCTATAAAAGAAGCTTATGGTTTATAATGATGGGAGTTTCTGTGCGTTGTGTGTTGTGTTAGCTACACACCTGTTGTGGAGTCTGCAGGTCTCCTCCTCCTCTATACAGGGGTCCCTCAAGTTACAATATTAATCGGTTCCAGGACGACCATTGTATGTTGAATCCATTGTATGTTGAGACCATAACTCTATGGAAACCTGGTAATTGGTTCTGAAGCCACCAAAATGTCATCCAAAAATAGGAAAAAGTGAGGATTAAAGAAAAATAAGTAGATAACTAATACAGATAAAGCAAATCCTTATATATAAAAGTAAGAAAGATCTGCTGGAAGCTGTAATCACTGTCTATGTCAGTGTTTCCCAACCAGAGTGCCTCCAGATGTTGCAAAACTACAACTGCCAGCATGCCCGGACAGCCGTTGGCTGTCCGGGCATGCTGGGAGTTGTAGTTTTGCAACAGCTTGAGGCACCCTGGTTGGGAAACAATGGTTTATGTTGAGGACAGGAGCTTCTTCAGGGTCCTATACAGTACACACTGTCCCAAATGGAGCCGCCCTTACTTGGTGTCTAAAGGAGCAGCTAACCCTGGCACAGGTAAGGAGTAATACAGGACTTGTAGTTCCTCCCTGTACTGTAGGGGGCGCTACCAGACACCAGTCAGTGCATGCACTTCAGTAATAGAGGGGTTTTACCAGTAAAATGCCCATTATGATTGGTCAGTTGTTCGGGCCATTGACACGTTTCACAGATCTGCACTGTCTGTACATTGTATGTTGAGTCTGGTTTCAAGTTACGATGGTCCAGAAAAAAACATTGTATGTTGAAACTATTGTATGTTGGGGCCATTGTAAGTTGAGGGATCACTGTATAAGACAATTGTTCTATTCAGTGAATGAGATTAATCTTATTTAGAGGTGAATGGGGAAAAAAAAACATCAGGTTCACTTATTAAAGTAAAAATAGTGTGCAATTAACCCTTGACTTCAGTGATCTAAAGATTAGTTATCTTAACCCCTTAAGGACCAGGCCATTTTACACCTTAAGGACCAGAGCGTTTTTTGCAATTCTGACCACTGTCACTTTAAACATTAATAACTCTGGAATGCTTTTAGTTATCATTCTGATTCCGAGATTGTTTTTTCGTGACATATTCTACTTTAACTTAGTGGTAAAATTTTATGGTAACTTGCATCCTTTCTTGGTGAAAAATCCCAAAATTTGATGAAAAAAATAAAAATTTTGCATTTTTCTAACTTTGAAGCTCTCTGATTGTAAGGAAAATGGATATTCAAAATAAAACATTTTTGGGTTCACATATACAATATGTCTACTTTATGTTTGCATCATAAAATTTATGAGTTTTTACTTTTGGAAGACACCAGAGGGCTTCAAAGTTCAGCAGCAATTTGGAAATTTTTCACAAAATTTTCAAACTCCCTATTTTTCATGGACCAGTTCAGGTTTGAAGTGGATTTGAAGGGTCTTCATATTAGAAATACCCCATAAATTACCCCATTATAAAAACTACACCCCCCAAAGTATTCAAAATGACATTCAATAAGTGTATTAACCCTTTAGGTGTTTCACAGGAATAGCAGAAAAGTGAAGGAGAAAATTCACAATCTTCATTTTTTACACTCGCATGTTCTTGTAAACCCAATTTTTGAATTTTTGCAAGGGGTAAAAAGGAGAAAATTTTTACTTGTATTTGTAGCCCAATTTCTCTCGAGTAAGCACATACCTCATATGTCTATGTTAATTGTTCAGCGGGCGCAGTAGAGGGCTCAGAAGGGAAGGAGCGACAAATGGTTTTTGGGGGCATGTCACCTTTAGGAAGCCCCTATGGTGCCAGGACAGCAAAAAAAACCACATGGCATACCATTTTGGAAACTAGACCCCTCGGGGAACATAACAAGGGGTAAAGTGAACCTTAATACCCCACAGGTGATTCACGACTTTTGCATATGTAAAAAATAAAAAAAAATGTTTTACCTAAAATGCTTGGTTTCCCAAAAATGTTACATTTTTAAAAAGGATAATAGCAGAAAATACCCCCCAAAATTTGAAGCCCAATTTCTCCCGATTCAGAAAACACCCCATGTGGGGGTGAAAAGTGCTCTGCTGGCGCACTACAGGTCTCAGAAGAGAAGGAGTCACATTTGGCTTTTTGAAAGCAAATTTTGCTCTGGGGGCATGCCGCATTTAGGAAGCCCCTATGGTGCCAGAACCGCAAAAAAACCCCACATGGCATACCATTTTGGAAACCAGACCCCTCGGGGAACGTAAAAAGGGGTAAAGTGAACCTTAATACCCTACAGGTGTTTCACGACTTTTGCATCTGTTAAAAAAAAAAAAAATTCTTACCTAAAATGCTTGGTTTCCCAAAATTTTTACATTTTTAAAAAGGGTAATAGCAGAAAATACCCCCCAAAATTTGAAGCCCAATTTCTCCCGCTTCAGAAAACACCCCATATGGGGGTGAGAAGTGCTCTGCTGGCGCACTACAGGTCTCAGAAGAGAAGGAGTCACATTTGGCTTTTTGAAAGCAAATTTTGCTCTGGGGGCATGCCGCATTTAGGAAGCCCCTATGGTGCCAGGACAGCAAAAAAAAACACATGGCATACCATTTTGGAAACTAGACCCCTCGGGGAACGTAACAAGGGGTAATGTGAACCTTAATACCCCACAGGTGATTCACAACTTTTGCATATGTAAAAAAAAAAAAAAAAATTTTTACCTAAAATGTTGGTTTCCCAAAAATTTTAGATTTTTAAAAAGGGTAATAGCAGAAAATACCCCCCATAATTTGTAACACAATTTCTCCCGAGTACGGCGATACCCCATATGTGACCCTAAACTGTTGCCTTGAAATACGACAGGGCTCCAAAGTGAGAGCGCCATGCGCATTTGAGGCCTAAATTAGGGATTGCATAGGGGTGGACATAGGGGTATTCTACGCCAGTGATTCCCAAATAGGGTGCCTCCAGCTGTTGTAAAAGTCCCAGCATGCCTGGACAGTCAGTGGCTATCTGGCAATACTGGGAGTAGTTGTTTTGCAACAGCTGGAGGCTCCGTTTTGGAAACAGTGGCGTACCAGACGTTTTTCATTTTTATTGGGGAGGGGAGGGGGGTTGTATAGGGGTATGTGTATATGTAGTGTTTTTTACTTTTTATTTTATTTTTTGTTAGTGTAGTGTAGTGTTTTTAGGGTACAGTCGCACGGGCGGGGGGTTCACAGTAGTTTCTCGCTAGCAGTTTGAGCAGCGGCAGAAAATTTGCCTCAGCTCAAACTTGCAGCCGGATACTTACTGTAATCCTCCGCCCATGTGAGTGTACCCTGTACATTCACATTGGGGGGGGGGGGGGGGGGGAACATCCAGCTGTTGCAAAACTACAACTCCCAGCATGTACGGTCTATCAGTGCATGTTGGGAGTTGTAGTTTTGCAACAGCTGGAGGCTCCGTTTTGGAAACGGTGGCGTACCAGACGTTTTTCATTTTTATTGTAGGGGTATGTGTATATGTAGTGTTTTTTTACTTTTTATTTTATTGTGTGGTAGTGTAGTGTAGTGTTTTTAGGGTACAGTCGCACGGGCGGGGGGTTCACAGTAGTTTCTCGCTGGCAGCTTGAGCTGCAGCAGAAAATTTGCTGCAGCTCAAACTTGCAGCAGGATACTTACTGTAATCCTCCGCCCATGTGAGTGTACCCTGTACATTCACATTGGGGGGGGGGAACATCCAGCTGTTGCAAAACTACAACTCCCAGCATGTACGGTCTATCAGTGCATGCTGGGAGTTGTAGTTTTGCAACAGCTGGAGACACACAGGTTGTGAAACACCGAGTTTGGCAACAAACTCAGTCTTTTGCAACCAGTGTGCCTTCAGCTGTTGCAAAAGCTACAACCCCCAGCATGTACGGACAGCGGAAGGGCATGCTGGGTGTTGTAGTTATGCAACAGCGGGAGGCATACTACTTTGGCTGGGGATGCTGGGGATTGTAGTTATGCAACAGCTGGAGACACACTGGTTTGCTACTTAACTCAGTGTGCCTTCAGCTGTTGCAAAACTACAACTCTCAGCAGTCACCGACAGCCAACGGGCATGCTGGGAGTTGTAGTTATGCAACCACCAGATGCACCACTACAACTCCCAGCATGCACTTAAGCTGTTTGTGCAAGCTGGGAGTTGTAGTTACACAACAGCTGAAGGTACATTTTTCCATAGAAAGAATGTGCCTCCAGCTGTTGCAAAACCATAAGTCCCAGCATGCCCATAAGTGCATGCTGGGAGTTATGGTGGTCTGCCTCCTCCTGTTGCATAACTACAGCTCCCAGCATGCCCTTTTTGCATGCTGGGAGCTGTTGCTAAGCAACAGCAGGAGGCTGTCACTCACCTCCTGCTGCTGCTTGATCGCCGCACAGGTCAGTCCCGCTGCCGCCGCCGTCGTCGCTCCTGGGGCCCCGATCCCAACATTAACGCCGGGGATCGGGGTCCCCAGCACCCGGGGTGCACGTCCCGCACCCGCTCACGTCCTCTGGAAGAGGGGCGGAGCGGGTGCGGGAGTGACACCCGCAGCAGGCGCCCTGATTGGTCGGCCGGTAATCCGGCCGACGAATCAGGGCGATCGTGAGGTGGCACCAGTGCCACCTCACCCCTGCAGGCTCTGGCTGTTCGGGGCCGTCTCTGACGGCCCCGATCAGCCAGTAATTCCGGGTCACCGGGTCACTGGAGACCCGATTGACCCGGAATCGCCGCAGATCGCTGGACTGAATTGTCCAGCGATCTGCGGCCATCGCCGACATGGGGGGGCATAATGACCCCCCTGGGCGATATGCCGCGATGCCTGCTGAACGATTTCAGCAGGCATCGGGCACCGGCTCCCCTCCGGCTAGCGGCAGGGGGCCGGGAAAGGACAGGACGTACTCCTACGTCCTCGGTCCTTAAGGACTCGGAAACGGGGGCGTAGGAGTATGTCCATTGTCCTTAAGGGGTTAAAGGGGTATTCCAAGCCAAAACTTTTTTTTATATATATCAGCTGGCTCCGGAAATGTACAGATTTGTAAATGACTTCTATTAAAAAATCTTAATCCTTCCAATAGTTATTAGCTTCTGAAGTTGAGTTGTTTTCTGTCTAACTGCTCAACGATGACTCACGTCCCGGGAGCTGTCCAGCTCCTATGGGGATATTCTCCCATCATGCACAGCTCCCGGGACGTAACATCATCATTGAGCAGTTAGACAGAAAACTTCAGAAGCTAATAACTATTGGAAGGATTAAGATTTTTTAATAGAAGTAATTTACAAATCTGTTTAACTTTCCGGAGCCAGTTGATATATATATAAAAAAAGTTTTTGCCTGGAATACCCCTTTAAAGGGAACCTTCCACATTCTGGTTTCCATTCCATTGAGGACATCTATAAAAATCGGACAGTTCCACCCAATGAAAAGCCAACAAATTGTCCGTTACACATTTAGTGAGATCCTCCATACTTTGCAGTAATTGAAAGATCCAACTTTTGTTTGGGGAGTGGATATCTATTGGGTACAATTGCATCTAGTTCATTCTTGATAGGACATCTTACAGATTGCTTAAAGGAGTTGCCCCCTTTCTACAATCTTGTTTGGTTGAAAGGGTCTCCTAACAATACACTTATATACACTTGTATGGATTTTAGGACCTCCAGCGATCTGCTGGGATCTGCTAAGAAACCGATCAACAAGTGTTTAGTTCACCTTTCGCACCACCACTTCAGGGGAATCTAACGATTGCACAAGTCCCACTGAAATTCTTGCTGTGTCTGTGTATTGTATAGATCTGTTGGGTCCTCTCACATCTGACAGGTTAGTGAAGAGAATCCGGGGAATCCCTTACAATAAGGAAGCCTATGGTGGAGCTGGAAGGTGATCAGATTGCAGAATAATGGGCTTGGTATAGAAAATGGTAAAGACATTTAGTAAATACACTGCTCAAAAAATAAAGGGAACACTTACACAACACAATGTAACTCCAAGTCAATGACACTTCTGTGAAATCACACTGTCCACTCAGGAAGAACACTGATTGACAATCAATTTCACATGTTGTTGTGCAAATGAAACAGACAACAGGTGGAAATTATAGGCAATTAGCAAGACACCCCCAATAAAGGAGTGGTTCTGCAGGTGGTGATCACAGACCATTTCTCAGTACCTATGCTTCCTGGCTGACGTTTTGGTCACTTTTGAATGCTGGCGGTGCTTTCACTCTAGTGGTAGCATGAGACAGAGTCTTCAACCCTCACAAGTGGCTCAGGTAGTGCAGCTCATCCAGGATGGCACATCAATGCGAGCTGTGGCAAGAAGGTTTGCTGTGTCTGTCAGTGTAGTGTCCAGAGCATGGAGGCTCTACCAGGAGACAGGCCAGTACATCAGGAGATGTGGAGGAGGCCGTAGGAGGTCAACAACCCAGCAGAAAGACCGCTACCTCTGCCTTTCTGCAAGGAGAAGCATGAGGAGCACTGCCAGAGCCCTGAAAAATGACCTTCAGCAGACCACAAATGTGTAAATGACTCTATGAGGGCCCTACATCCACAGGTGGGGGTTGTGCTTCCAGCCCAACACCGTGCAGGACATTTGGCATTTGCCAGAGAACACCAAGATTGGCAAATTAGTCACCACTGGCGCCCTGTGCTCTTCACAGATGAAAGCAGGTTCACACTGAACACACGTGACAGATGTGACAGAGTCTGGAGACGCAGTGGTGAACGTTCTGCTACCTGCAACATCCTCCAGCATGACCAGTTTGGCGGTGGGTCAGTAATGGTGTGGGGTGGCATTTCTTTGGGGGGCTGCACAGCCCTCCATGTGCTTGCCAGAGGTAGCCTGACTGCCATTAGGTACCGAGATGAGATCCTCAGACCCCTTGGGAGACCATATGCTGGTGCGGTTGGCCCTGGGTTCCTCCTAATGCAAGACAATGCTAGACCTCATGTGGCTGGAGTGTGTCAGCAGTTCCTGCAAGAGGAAGGCATTGATGCTATGGACTGGCTGCCCGTTCCCCAGACCTGAATCCAATTGAGCCCATCTGGGACATCATGTCTCACTCCATCCACCAACGCGACGTTGTACCACAGACTGTCCAGGAGTTGGCGGATGCTTTAGTCCAGGTCTGGGAGGACATCCCTCAGGAGACCATCCCCCACCTCATCAGGATCATGCCCAGGCATTGTAGGGAGGTCATACGGGCACGTGGAGGCCACACACACTACTGAGTCTCATTGTGATTTGTTTTAAGGACATTACATAAAGTGGGATCAGCCTGTAGTGGGGTTTTCACTGTGATTTTGAGTGTGACTCCATATCGAGGCCTCCATGGGTTGATAAATTTGATTTCCATTGATAATTTTTGGGTGATTTTGTTGTCAGCGCATTCAACTATGTAAAGACGAAAGTATTTCATACGATTAGTTCAGTCATTCAGATCTAGGATGTGTTATCTTAGTGTTCCCTTTATTTTTTTTGAGCAGTGCATGTGGACAATGCGATTTGCTTAATGTGCTGACCATATATATAATAAACGTTTTTTATTTTGCTATATAAAGTCTGTTATTTGGCCATCTGACCTCCCCTCCACAACCACTATATGCGTCCTTATTGTAAGAAATTCCCTGAATTCTCTTCGCTTTCTTGTCTGTGGCTACCTTACTGTTTCCAATGGTGTCGGATGCCAGCTGCCTCGAGGACACACATGAGAAAGATATTGATTATATCTGAATGCAATTTACAGTGTTGTGCCTGTAGTGCAACACTGCCTGGTGAGCACATATCTATCTATACTGTTCATTATTGTATCTAACAGTGATAACAGCACTTACATAGTGCCATTTCTTTTGTTTATTTTTTTATTTTTTTATATAAATATACTCCTTAGGTCCTCATACATGAAAAACTATATTTTGATGAGGGTCATGAACCTTCCCAACACTTTATTAGTGTATCTTAATATATGAGTTCTTTAAACAGAAAACCCCCATAATGTAATGTAGTGGATGTAATGGACCCCACTATGAAATGAATTGCTATGTTTTAGCCTTTGGTTTTATATTCTGCACAGTACTTTTTTCCGCCGGCAGGCAGTAACTTTTCTGTACGCAGCATAAATGTCACAGCTATTTTCTTGTGTGTACTCCAGGTGCAGAGAACGATTGGCTCATGGAGGAGAGACTACCGTATTTTTCGCCATATAAGACGCACTTTTCCTTCCCCAAAACTGGGGGGAAAAGTTGGTGCGTCTTATACGGCGAATACACACCTATCACGGTGGTCCCTGCGGCCATCAACGGCCGGGACCCGCAGCTAATACAGGACATCCCCGATCGTGGTGATGCCCTGTATTAACCCTTCAGATGCGGCGATCAAAGCTGACCGCTGCGTCTGAAGCGAAAGTGACACTAACCCGGCTGCTCAGTCGGGCTGTTCGAGACCGCCGCGGTGAAATCGCGGTGTCCCGAACAGCTTACAGGACACCGGGATGGACCTTACCTGCCTCCTCGGTGTCTGCTCCGTGCCGGGATCCCCTGCGTGGCCGGCGCTCTCCGTCGACGTCATCACATCGTCGCGCACGCCATCCTGTCATCCAATAGGAGCGGCGTGTGTAGGGACGTGATGACGGCGAAGGAGAGCGTGGATACCGGTGAAGAAGACATCCGGAGCGTCGGGGACACCCCGGGGACGCGGCGACAGCGATGGAGCGACATCCAGGGCAGCAGTGACGAGCGGTGACGGGTCCGGAGCGGCGGGGACACGTGAGTATTACCTCCTATACCAGTGGTCTTCAACCTGCGGACCTCCAGATGTTGCAAAACTTCAACTCCCAGCATGCCCGGACAGCCGTTGGCTGTCCGGGCATGCTGGGAGTTGTAGTTTTGCAACATCTGGAGGTCCGCAGGCTGAAGATCACTGTTGGGTGCAGAATCTTTTTTTTCTAGACTTTGCACCTTTAAAATTGGGTGCGTCTTATATGCCGGTGCATCCTATAGGGCGAAAAATACGGTATATCATGGGTACCCAGCCCATCTTATAATATGTGATTGAGGGGCACTTTATAGCTTCTGCATAACTAGCTACATTATTAAAAGGGTTATCCCAAGATTTAAACCAATCACCTATCCACATATTAGAGTATAAGTATCTGATTAGTTTGGGTCTGACCACTGAAATCCCACCAATGATGAGAACGGAGGTCCATTGTCCTCTGAGAGAGTGGAGTGGTAGAACTTCATTCATTCTCTATCTCTCTATGGGTCAGTCCTATAAAGAGTGAAGGAATAAATGGTGCATTGGCTGAGCGCACATGCTGCTGCTCTAGTCTCTTGGAGGACAGGGGATCCCAGTTCTTGTGATTGGTGGGGGTTTAACTGGTCAAATCCTAACTGATTAAACACTGTACCCTTCACCTATGTTTTTTATAAGAGGATAAGTAAAAAAAAAAATTGGAAAAACTAGAGTAGGGTTATGTGCGCCATATTTTGCTGTATTTTTGCTGCGTATTTGCTGCTGCATATTTTCCTAACCATTGAAGTCAATGGGTAGCAAAATCAGCTGCAGAAAATATGCAGCAAAATACAACATGTGTGACCCTATTCTTAAAGAGAATTTGGCATCTTTATTCACTGTTAAGAGATGTATACACTGTTGGACAGCTGTTAGGGTATAAAAGCAAATTCTATCTTTCCTGAAGCTGATGTTGGCTGTCCACATTATCAAATCACCTTTTTATTGGTCAGCCAAGTGTCAAGAAGGAAGAGCCAAGTTGCTTAAAGGGGTACTACGGTGAAAACCTTTTTTCTTTTAAATCAACTGGTGGCAGAAAGTTAAACATATTTGTAAATGACTTCTATTAAAAAATCTTAATCCTTCCAGTACTTATTAGTTGCTGAATGCTACAGAGGAAATTCCTTTCTTTTTGGAACACTGATGACATCACGAGCACAGTGCTCTCTGCTGACATCTCTGTCCATTTTAGCAACCGTGCATAGCAGATGTATGCTAAAGGCAGCATGGTGGCTCAGTGGTTAGCACTGCTGCCTTGCAGTGCTGGGGACTTGGGTTCAAATCCCACTAAGGCCAACAATAAATAAAGCATTATTTTTATTATAATAACATCAGCAGAGAGAACTGTGCTTGTGATGTCATCAGAGAGCATTCCAAAAAGAAAATAATTTCCTTTGTAGTATTCAGCAGCTAATAAGTACAGGAAGGATTAAGATTTTTTAATAGAAGTAATTTACAAATATTTATTTAAAAGAAGAAAGGTTTTCACCAGAGCACCCCTTTAAGTGCCATAGCATGGCAGTTTGCTTCTATACCCTAGAAGCTATCCAACAGTGTCTGCAGCTCTCAGCAACAAATACAGCTGACAGATTCCCTTTAGGCTCACATTGTCTTTCATTCCATGTCAGAGTGTGATCAGTTTCTAGAACCCTCATCCATCCTAATAATGAAGGGATCCTATTCTTTCTCTGCTGGAGATAAACATGCACTTAAAACCACTTACAAAGTGACGGACTTCAATACCTAGAATCAAGTCCTCCTAATATGACTTGTGTATTGACCACATAAGTACTTTTTGAGTGGGCTCAACCTTGGGTTGACACCACATTCCTCGAAAATGGTTGTACGTTATAAACAGCTTGCACACAGTGGCATAGGCAAAAACACCACATATGTAGAAAAAGTGCTGCAGGGGCTTTCTTAATATGGTACTTTCCCCAAATATCATATATATGCCACTGTGTGAACACAAAGTTACTGGCATAAACAAAAATTTGCCCAGTGGTCCAACATGTAGCAAACTGGTCTTGTTGACAACATCAACCAATAACAGTACACTTACCATTTTTCCAGAACAGTGTACAAAACAAAAAGGAAAATATTGAAACAGAACACACTCCAAATAGTGCACTGCTGCCCCCCCCCAACGACTATTAGATTAAGGGTCACCATTTTTAATAGAGTAGTGGTCAAGCATGTGCATTGCTTCTCTAAACTCCAAGGGACTGGTGGAGATAGTGCCGTGCTTGGATTTTCTTTGGCACTCATAGGGGGAAATTTATCAAAACCTGTGCAGAGGAAAAGTTGTCCAGTTGCCCATAGCTACCAATCAGATCGCTTCTTTAATTTTTTACAGGCCTTCCTAAAGTTTTCCTCTGCAGAGGTTTTGATAAATCTCCACCATAGACCTGCCCCTGTTCCATTTAAACTGGGGACTCGGGCCCTCGTTCACATTATCAGTGTGGGTCCCAATGGTCAGACCCCCAGGAATCATACATCTATCACCTTTCTTATGTATAGGAGATACATTTTGTTTAGTATCCAACTATTCCTGCTCCCCCTTCCTCTTGGCTACATACCCTTAGATCAATTTGTGGTATGGGGTGTGATGCAGGGCAGATGGAATTATCCTAGGGGCAGATAGCATTAACCCCTTGTATTTGTGACACCAGGGTGTGGTTTATCCTCAATACCACCCAAAGGTATACCGCTTGATCCTGGGCTAGGTACAGGGGCAATAATGACTCAGATGCCAAGTTACGGACAATGGTAGCTTTACTGAGTGACAGATGGAACAGTCTATACAGTGTAGCCGGGGCCACGGAGGTGACCAGTGACTTCAGAGACCTCAGGGCTTGCTAGGACTTGCAGTGGTTTTGGACAATTTAGTGCACTCCACGTTGACTTGACTATAGATGACAGTGACTGACTGGACTGGAGACAGACTAAGCAGTGACTTTATCTTACTTGTAGACTTGTAGCTTGTGGCTGTAGACTTGACTTGAGGCTCCTATGACTCCAGACTCTTAGGCTCAACTGCACCTCAGCAAAGACTCTGAGAGAAGAGACTCCTCCCAGGGCTTTTATGGGGGAGACTCTGGTGGGGTCACATTGGTCACCTGGTCACTGATACCTCCTTGGTAACAATCACATGACAACTCATGTGACAACTGATGATCATATGTTAACCTTTATTAAAGATACAACATTCTTATACTGTATATATAATATAGGGGATAATATACAATTACAGTAGAACACATGCAGGTGAGGGGGGACACTGCAGGGAGGCTGCCTGACAGGGCAGCAAGGATACGGGGTAACACCTCCCCTACTGGGCCACTACAAATGTATTTTATTAAAATCTGAACATTAGGGTACATTCACATTCAATGCACACTTTTGTTGATGTTGAAGGAATACATAGGAATACCTGAAAAGAGGTATTGTAGTATATACTGTGGAGTGCTCACAGCAGATATATTGGGGGAGATTTATCAAAGGATTTAGACTGGTTTTTCTTGTCTAAATTTGTCTCACAGAAAGTCGCAGTCTAAATCTGTGCGACTTTTCTGCGACTTTTGCTCTAGAGGATTTTTAGAACATGATGCATTCTAGTCTATTTTAGACTGAAATGCATTGGAAAATGCATTGGTGCTGAATTTATCAAAAGCGACTTTTCAGCGACAAGTCGCATAGGCTGAAAGTACGCCGAAATGTCAGACCATGTTGGAGCAGGTTTAAATACAGTCTAAAGCATAGAACATGCAGTCTGTGCACAGAATTTATCAAGAGCTGTGCGCCATTTGATAAATTAGGCGCACAATAGACCAGACTAACCCTCTGTAGTTTGGTCTATATTGATGCGGGACATAGACAACTTTGATAAATATCCCCCATTGAGTTTAAAGGACTGAATGTTGTCTACTAGTAACTACGTTCAGTCAATTGTCCGAACGTATACTGTTTCAGTGTAGGTCTGAAATGTGTGGCATGCTGTGTTTGCGTATACAGTATACATTCAAGAAGTGGACCAAATGTTGTCACCAGTAGTTTATGTCTGGTACATTAAACTCAATGGACCAATGCAGAAAGCACATTGCAGTGTACTGTACATCAGAGCAAGGGAATGGAAGTAATATATTTGACTGTTTTTAGACCCAGTCAGATATTTGTTTGACAAACTAAGTAGAATGACGAATCTGACCTATCTATGATCATTCTGCCCCTATGGACAAATTTAGGATAATTTTTGAATTAGCATTTTTCCTTTAACACAACATGCAATGGTACCGATTCTGTATACACTGACTTTTATGCAACCATCCTGGCCCTTGATGGTAATTCGAAGCAAGAGATCATCTCTGTGATTCTGCATGCCCAGGAGCTGTACGGAACTTTGTGAGTTGGAAAGAATATGTTTCCATAACTTATATTCAGGAAAAGTGAGATTTTATTACCATAACTTATGGCCATAACTTATTAATATAAGAACTGGAGGAAATAGAGGAAATGAAAAATCACTGTATAAGGCAATGAATGTGAATAAAGACGGGTAACAGCAAAATATCTTTATGAAGAATGTTCTATGTGAAGCGCATCGAGCATTCGGCACAACACTATTAGATTGAGGACCTAGAATCTGATTGTGGGATGTCTTGAGGTCGCGACCCCCTTGAGGCAAGGGTTACCTTTCCATGACAAGGGTACCTACTGAAATCAATAGATATTCATGTACTTAGTATGTTGAACAGGATACAGTGAGGTCCTAAGATAAGGAACTAACCTCTCTTACCGATTTGTGAAGTAAAGAAGGTGTAAAAAGGTTGTTTGAAACTAATGCAAAAAGGGAGTGAGAATTAAAAGAATATAGATATTTTACAACTTCCTTTGGTATTTCATGCTATCCTTCTTCTTTTCATCCTGTAACATAATTTATGTTCCTGTGTACACTTAGACAGGAATTCAGCCAAATCACAATGGAAGGAGGTTATAGTCAAGATCTAGTGGAAGAGAAATAAAGTTGGCTGAAATTGGAAGAGAAATAGAGTTGGCTGCTATGGGGCCCTTAGAGAATGGGCAATCAGCATTGGTTGGTTCCATTTCTTTTGCTACTAAGAAACTGGTAAGAAATTCTGCTGAACTGTCAAAACATAGAAGAATAGGGGGGTACTGACCTAAGAGTCTTGGAAAGCAAGCAGAAAAAAACATCAGACCCTTTTGTCCTTGGGAGGCAGTCAAATTCCGGCACCATAATTGGAGGCCAGTTTTAATCCTTGCTGTGGGGCCCCATTTCGTCTATGTATGCCACTGCTTCAGGTCCAGGGCAGGGGTTTCTGAATTTGCTTTAAGTCATTGAAGTTCAGCCTGATAGCTGACAGATTTTGGCCCCTATTCACCAGTAGCATGTTTAGCTCTACTGAACTTGCATGTTGTTTCTGTGTATATATGTATGCACATTTATGTCCCCTTTGCTCTCACCCTACTTAGCATTGACATTAATAATGCACGTTCTCCATTCATTCCACCTCATTTCTCTGACATTTGGGCAGGCTAGATATCTACCAATGCTTTCACATGCTTCAATTGCTGCCACCCTGTGCCCACTCTTCAATCAGGGGCTTTTTATCAATAATTTGTAACCCTCCCCACCAGATGATGTACGGAGACTTATAGCTCTCAGTCATCACATTTGTCAATTACGTGATAACAGTCTTTGTCCATTGGTAGCTGAGGTCCACTCTGGTGGTAGAACGTATTCTCTAGGACTTATAAAACTGTTGCCTTGACCCATGAATGGGACTATGAAACGACAGGAGGCTGTGCTACCACAATTATGTCAGCTGGAGATGTGAATGAGGAAAGCTCCAGAGCTCTAATCATCTGCAGAAGATTCCAGTCTACACTGCCTGGGACTTTATATCATCTAATACGATTCAGTCACCAAGACAACTGTTCCTCCAAAAATAAACATCCCCGACGCAGGCCGCCTGCAGATTCCATAACCCAGCTCACAAGAAAGAGGAAATTCTTTCAGCATCATGAGCTATAAATGGAAGAGTATAATATAGAAGAGGAGGAGAGAGTATCAGACTGAATTATATCCACTGCACATATCTAAAAGTAAATCCATGGCGGTCTCATGAGCAAGTCCCTGGCTCTGTGGACTGATAACATAACAAAGGCCAATGCAACCTCAGTCAGATCCACTACAGTATATAGTACACAGCACATGCAACTGTCAAGAAGTTGCTGTTGACAGATTGGGTATTCTAATTTTGTCTCTTCATATATTACTTTGGGTTCATAAGAGCATTGACATGGAGAGTGAATTATTCGGGACCCTTCCCTGGGAATAAAAACTCTTTGCTCCTTATTCCTTCGATGGCTTTGTTGATATGTCTGTGGCAGTGCTAGTTTTCAGATCTGGATACAAAGCCAAGTATCATCTTTCTGTCATCACTGATGTATATAGCTGTGAGAGAGGCTGCATGTGCATGACATGATATGAACTGGGATGTAGGCATAAGAATGAGATACGTTACATGCTTTCCCTGTAAGAATTACCCCATAGTGCCCTAAATCCCACTTACTAGTATGCATCCTTTTAGGAGTTTGGAATGTTTTCTTATGCAATACCTGTTGCTTATAAGACATCAACTTAATCAATCATATTGGTGTTACAGTTCACTCATAAATGGGGTCAATGTAAAACCTCTCTAAAAGACCAGATTTTTGAAAACAGAACCCTTGATAGATTTCAATGTATATAATATCCAGAAACAAAACAAAAAAAACAAATATGAACAGCGTAATGGCCCAGGCAAGGAGTCCAGTGTCATAGAAAGGGCACCTCCAGAAACAAAGAAACTCTCTGGTGCACCGTGTGGATGTCATGCAACAAGAACCCTCCCCCCTCAAAATCCCCACAAATCTACTTCAGGAGAAAGGGGGACAAGTGGTGCCAAAAGCGCCACCTCGACTCCCAGGGGCTCAGAAAAACAAGCTTAAAATAAGGCCAAAGACTAAGTAATTAATCATCGGGTAAGTACAGGGCTCCCAGAGGGCCCTTCAGGGTTCAAGATTATACCACACCGTGTTTAAAAGGACTCACTATATCAGCAATCCCCAGAGAGTCAAAGTGGGTTACAATAAAGGAACACCATTTCTGGAAGAGTCTCCTAGTGCCCGAATTGCGATGGCGTTCGACATCCAGTCTGTCAACCCCCAGAAAAACTTTCAATTGTGATATCAGCATAGGGATATCCGGTGTCTGTGTATCTAACCACTTAGCTAAAAGGTATCTGAGTGCCACCAAAAGTACCACATGGACAAAGCTGGGAACAGGCTCCCCCTTCCTGGCTCCCCCTCTGGAGGGTGGAGTTAATGAAACAGGAGGGACTGGGGTGTAAATGAAAGTAGTATTCTCCAATGGTCCCGGATATAGTCTCGCACCAACCGCCAATAGTCAACCGTGAAGGCACAACTCCAGATCCTACGATAAAAATTCATCAGCGGGGAGTCGCACTTGGGGCAACTAGTTATCCTATCTGGAAAGGTAGGTGATGGGAGGATGCTGAAGCCAAATAATGCAGCATGGGACATCTTAAAATAGGTCTCTCACCATCTCTCATTAATGACGTGTTTGCAAACAGCTCCTCAACCTGCTAAGATAGTGGTGTGTATGTCAGCATCACCTGTCCATTTCTCCCAGGTAGTGAATGAGTCAAGGTTTACTTTGAGAAAACTAGCCCAAAAAGCTAGGTAAAGCGATGAAATCGAAGATCCCTGTGGTTCCTGCTCAATGATGTTATCTAAGGGATGAGATGTGGCTTCGTGTGTGAGGTCCCGATGTCTAGAGAAGCAGAAAGCATGCACCTGATGTGCGTGGAGAATTGTGCGACTGGGGAAGATCGAAGGTGTCAATGATAGCTCTTGGTGCTAGCCACCCACGAGTGTCCATATTCATAAGCACCTCCACCCTGGACACGCCCCTAGCTTCCCAGAGGTGCAGCCTGGGGGAGGAGAACCTCTGAGGGAATTCCTGGTGATCCCGATGAGGCATGCGTTTTGAAAGAAGGAATGGGAGGCCAAAAGCCCTCCTTCCAAGATATAATCATGTCCCTATGTAAAATCGATCCCTTTACGTCAGGTGGCAAATTAGCAAAGGATGTGTGTAGCTGTGCTGGAAGAAACCTTATCGCAGCCAGTGCCCTTTCAATTCATAAATTAGAAATATAGTTGGACCCATGGAGCCAGTCTATCACGTGGCGAAATAAACACGCCAGGTTGTATCCCCGGATATTTGGGAAGTTGACTCCTCCCTCAGACCTATGCAACATAAGTTTCTGTAAGGCTATGCGTGGGCATTTACCCTGCCACAAAAAGCATGTGAAGGCAGAATTTAAGCGGCATGCATCGTTGTGTTTCATGAGAAAGGGAACGGTTTGAAGGGGATTCAGGAGGCAAGAGAAACTAATCATCTTGACGAGGTGGTAGCGACCCAGGAAGGAGAGCGGCAGGTTCTCTTATCTCTTCAATTCCGCAACTATATGGCAGAAGAGGGGGGCATAAATGAATGAGTAAAGCGTGTCAGGCGTACAGCCAATATGAATGCCCAGGTAAGTGATAGAGGATGTAGAAATCTTCACTCCCAAGCCCCCGTCACCCGCTATCCAATGAGGTGGAGCTGAGCCCAAGGGCAGTAACATGCTTTTCAAGGCATTAATCCTATATCTCGTGAACTGCCCCATTGAGGAGAAAAACTCTAGAAGTTTAGGGACATCAGTACTCGGGTCACTCACATAAAGAAGTATGTCATCCGCAAACATGGAAAATTTAAGTACCTGAGAACCCACAGTAATACCTTTAAACAAATTAGAGGTGAGCAGGTAGCATGCCAGCGGTTCAATCGTCAGGTCAAATAGCAATGGCGACAAGGGGCAACCCTGGTGAGTACCTTGCAACAAAGTGAGGGGACAGGATATCCGGAGTGTAAACTCTGGCAGTGAGACCATCATGGAGACCCGAGATGAAAGAGCTAAAACGACCTTTGACTCCAAATTTGTTCAGCACCATTCCCAGCCAGTCCCACTGAACATTATCAAATGCCTTTCCGTCATCAAGCGCGAGTAAGGCGGGGTGGAACGCTGGCTGAGACTGGCGCTGGACACTATCCATTGCCGCCAGAACCTTATAGATGTTGGTAACCACTAAGCGCGTTTTAACAAAGCCCACCTGGTGCTCCCCAATTAGTGAGGGCAAAAACTTGGCTAACCTGTCAGCAAGGATTTTTGACAGTAGTTTCACATCCTGGTTGATCAGCGAGATAGGCCTGTAGGAGCCAGGATCTAAGGGGTCTTTACCTGGTTTGGGGATAACTTTGATGTATGCAAATTTAGACCGAGAGGACAGCTGACCGTCTGAAGGATGTCATTATAGTAGGAGGTTAAGGTGGGAGAAACCTTGTCAACTAGGGGTTTATGGAACTCCTTAATAAAAGAAAAAAGACTAGCGACTGGGCACTGCAGGCAAGGAAGGTAAGTGGATATAGCCAACACAGGTGTCTATATGGTGGTGGGGGTGGGATGAAACGTGAAGCAGGGTGCAGCCTGGTGCTCACATATAGCAGTTGCAGTAATCTTCAAATATGCAGAAAAGAAGAAAAATTGGAGCACACACCTGTTTGACTTGCTTGAAGTGGTTTATTTCAGTAAATTCTGATCCATCATCCCGACACCCCTAGACCAAACAGAGCTGGAGCGGCAGGAGCTATTCACCTGGACAACCGCACAGTTTCACGCTGACGGGCGTTTCTTCAGGTCCATGGTGACTCCAATTTTTCTTCTTTTCTGCAGGATTATGGAACTCACCTGGGAAGCCATCGGGCCCCGGCGCTTTGCCATTCGCAAGGGATTTAATCGCTGATCCCACCTCCTACTCCATCACTGCTGTGTTCAACTCCTTGTATTGCTCCTCCGTAAGAGACGGAAGAGAGAGGCCATCTAAAAACCGTGCCCCCGCTGTTGAGGGAGTGGGAGACTTTCTTCTGCTTTTGATGCATTCTGTCTGCGTACAGTCTGTTTTCATTGGTCCTGTCTGGTAATGGAATTTTTATTCCTGTGGACACTCTTTCCAGGAATTCAGCCAGCTCATAGTGTGCACTTAACGTATGTAGATTTGATTCTGGCCCCTAATTAGAATTGAAATGGATATTCTTGTTTAGAGAATACATTTTAAAATACCCTGTTAGGGTGTTGTATTACTTATTTACCTACAGTGGTGAGGGGCTAGAAAGAGCATCCCTTACTCTGGAGGACTTAGCATATCCATTCATTAATTGGACAGCCCATTGATTTCAATAGGCACTGTTCAATACTTCAATTCCCCTGTGGTGGTCCTGCAGGGAAATTGAGCGTTTGCCACCAGATCCTCTCAAAGTTCACAACCAATCACTTGCGGTTTTAGTATCCAGACACCTTGTGATCAGCTAATGGGTTAAGGAATAAGGGACCATCTAAAGTAGACAGCCTCTTTAAGGGCAATTATTAATATACAGTCCCTTATTCATGCTTGGATACGCATGTTTCCATACATTTTTCCACCATAGCTCTATATAGCTTTCTGTCCTGATTAAATTAATGTCAAACTTTAAGTTAAGTACAGCAGATCTTTGATATCCGACAGTCTACTATCTATAAGCCCATTCTTTCTTTCCCCTTTATCTCCTTTGGGATTCCTTTTTGTTTATGCACCCAACTCGATTCGATGCAGAGACGTTTTTCTCACGTCTCTCTAGGGCTTTCTCTCCCAAGCTTAGCTCGTGATCCCTTTCTCTCTTATCTTCATTTTCCCCGGCAATAAGATCTATGGAGTCTCTGGACAATTTCTTTGATGTATCCAAACGTGTCTTTTATGTTCTGCGGCTGCTTCACGTTCTTTCACAGCGCACAAGTTGAGGTCCTTCAAGTCTTGTCTCTGTAGACTTTTAATGTAAAATACTGCTCCAATTTTCCTCTGTTCTGCGTTTCTCACGTTAAATATAGTCTTTTGTCTTAGAGAAATGTAGAGAAAAATGTATCCGTTCCCAGCATCCTATCTTTTCTATATTACTGAGATATTTCTAGGTCACTACCGAAGACACTACGTGTTAAACTCAAGACATAAGGCAGAACATTTCTCCAGCTGCCCATAGAGCAAAAATCATCAATATACAGTATATGGACTGGGGGCAACAAAAAAGTGGGCTACAATTGTATACAACTCTTTGGGTACGTAAAATGATACTATTGTGAGACTCAATAGGAAGTGGTGACTAAACTGTGGAATCCATCAGCTGTATATTCACATCAAAAAAAGCTTAAAGGGTACCTCTCATCAAATAAACTTTTGATATATTTTAGATTAATGAATGTTGGATAACTTTCCAATAGCATGTTAATGAAAAATATGCTTCTTTCTATTGTATTTTTCCCGATCAGTCTGGTCAGGAAGCATTTCTGACTCATGCTGGAGTCCTAAACACTCAGAGCTGCCAGCCTGCTTTGTTCACAGCCAAACAGGCTGTGAACAAAGCAGGCTGACAGCTCTGAGTGTTCTCCTTTGTGAACAAACCAGACTGGCAGCTCGTAGTGTTTAGGACTCCAGCATGAGTCTGAAATGCTTGCTGCCAGGACTGGTAGGGAGACCCCTAGTGGTCATTTTTTCAAAGTGGGAAATTAGATAGAAAGAAGCATATTTTTATAATAACATGCAATTGTGAAGTTATTCTGCATACATGAATCTATAATATATCAAAAGTTTTTTTGATGAGAGGTACCCTTTAAACATTGTATAATAATAGCAACTATTTTACCTTGTGCTTCAGTATTTGAAAAATATTAGCTTGCTGTCAGCGAATGGGTCAGGGCAGGATTTTTAGTCTCTGAATGTGCAGTGTCTCCTTGCAGAACCTGTTGGTGGTGGTTGACAGGGCCTTATCTATATGTGTATCTGTACTTCTAGATCATTCTTTTTTTTTTTTTAAACAATGTTTTATTAACATTTCAATAAAAGGAAACACAACACCATACAGAGTTGTACAATTAGACAGCGGATGGCATATATAGCAGTCACGAAAGTCTAATAAAATCGTGAACACAGAGGCAAGTAAGTCCCCAAAATAACAGTGCCAAACATTCCATGTCCGAGCAGTGAAGGGTAAAAATAGTGCAAGTAGCTAGCACCTCCACGTCGCTCATAAAGAGAACCATTTCCATCATGTAGAAGGCCCCGTTATACTGACCTACATCTAACCGCCCTCCCACCATATAACAGTGTACTGAAATCATAAAACAAAAAAACCAAATAAATAAACTACCCCCATCAAACAAAATACCCAACACTGAAACAACTGAAAGAAAAGAAAGTATCCTTTAGCCACACTAGAGGACCATCCCTCATCAGAACTCAGAAGGTAAGCCCGCAATAAATAGAGGGGCAAAGGACCCCGAATATGGTATTTAGAAAGATGGATAAAGGAAATAGGAGCCGACATAGAGAATAGACACCAAAAAAAGAAGAGAAAAAGTAGAGACAAGAAAAGAGAGAAGTCCGCTGCACCACCCCAAACTACCGCCACTGAGAAAGTTATCTGAACCTACACCTCCACCCGTAACCTCCCCAATGTACCCACCAGGGATGCTCTACAATACCAGGAAGAATGGCAAAAATCAGACATGAGTTTAGTAATTTCTTGGGGCGGGTAGGCAAATTCAAGAAATCTCCAGTCCCTGAAAAACTTCCTGGCCCTAAGTTCCGTATTAGGTCTCTAGCCTATCAATAAATAGAAGACCTGTCTACAACTTGCGTCAGAGTAGGGATCTCCTCTTGTAACCAGAAACGCAATAAGCATTTAACTGTGGATAACAACATGAGATGAACCCCCTTTTACAGCAACTAAACTGTCCGCTGGAGAATGTGATCCCCTGAGCATGTAATGAAAGATCATACCCAGCGGGGTCAGAGGGACCTCCACCTGCCACACTTGCATAATAAACTCCCCCACTTCTTTCCACATGGCCAATAGAGCTGGACACTCCCAGAGCGCGTGTAGGAGACCCGCCTTCTCCAAGTCCCATTTAGGGCACCTTCGCAGGTAGTGTGCCGGAGCATCCCCATAAGAGAGATTGTAAGCATAGGTAGCTTTGTGTAAAATACGGAAATGAGTCTCCCTCCAGGTTTCACTATTGGTTGCCTTCCTGACCTGTAAGAGACCCCGGAGCAATTTAGGTTGGACATCTCGAACCTCCAAGTCCCTCTCCCAAGATTGGAATACGTGTCCCTTAATGAGTTGAGAGCCACTCGCTTTAAGTGAGCGTATATGTCCGAGAAAGACTGGCGGCTCTCCGCTTCTCCCAGAAAAGTGTAAAACATCTTGTCAGTAGCATAGAAATTCTGGCAGATTGGTAAGGAGCGCAGACAGGATTTTAACTGAAAGTATTGGAAGGCCTGCTGAGGCCGGAGACCATATTGGTCCACTAACTCCTCCCAGGAAAGCAGAGAGCCACCAGCATCCAAGAGGACATGTCTTACCTGTTTGGTGCCCGCACGACCACAGAAAGTAAAAAGTTTGTTTTCTCTACCCTGAGGAAAAGAAGGTGAGTTACCGAGGGGCCGACCGAAGGGCATAATATAGGGAAGCCCAAAGAGCTTTCGAACAGCCTTTCAGGCAGCAATGGTGTCTTTCAAGAGGATGCTCATTTTAACAGTAGCAGGTAAGGCGCCATACAGAGTGTGTAGGAGAGCAGACAGAGTGTGTAGGAGAGCACCCAAATCTCATGGTGACGCCAGCGCCTTTTCCATGCACAAATTTGAAAACCAGGACATATTCAGCATCCAGTCCCTGGCATGTCTGTGTAAAGCCGCCAAATTATACAGTTGTGGTGACTGGGGTGTTGCAGTATGGAGCAGGGTCTGGTGGTATTAACCCTGGGGGCAAGATGTTGTTAACCCCTTAGTGTTCGTGACGCCAGGGTGTGGTTATTCTGGTATGGTAACCGCTGTCAACCAACCCAAAGATGGTTTGTAATAAAGGAATGTCCACAGCAAGGATTCTGAATAAACTGGAACTTTTACTTGAAATGTTTAGGGAACAGTCTTTACAGTAATGCAGTTCCTTCAGAGGCAACCGGGACACAGGATACCTCGCAGACTTGCTTGGACTTGTAGTTATGTAGATATTTATGCAGGCCACTGTGCTACTAATATATTCCTTAGCTGAGTAGTAGTCACTGGATTTGTAGAGAGAATTGTAACTCTCGGTTTAGAACTGGCTGCTGTTCTTTAGGCTTTGGCCTAGATGAGATGAATTTGGAGTATACAGGACTTTGTGCTTCCTTTAGGTCCAGGAGATAAGAGAGCTAACAGAGACTACAGCCCCTTATATACTAGGGGGCTGCTAATGCCTGGGGTTCCTGTGCCCTTGGAACTCTGGATATATCACATGACAGTAGGTCACATGACCAAAGAAGGTCCTATACATTTTATACTAACTGTACAACTTTATACACAAGAACAATATTTACACAATATAGATATACAGTACATTCAGATAAGACAGTGAAAGGGTGAGCAAGGGTCGAGCCCTGCAGGGGAACCCTATGGACTCAAGGGACTCTTCCTGAGGGGACTTAGGGAGGGTACAGGACACCACACAGTTGGATGTCCGGCATCTGCTGATCCTCTTTAGCTTTGGGAAGACATAGCTTTCAAAAAGCGATCCGAGGGCGCTTACCCTTCCATAGGAAGGTAGTGAAGGCCGCCTGCAGACGAGAGACATCCAAATGATGTAGTAATAGATCATTCTTGTGATGTTTTACACTACCATTATACATTTTTTAAACTTATACCACTTTTGGCTGTAAGGGGTCAAACAGTACACTTCACATGGTCTATTCACACGGCGGAATTTCCACTTGCAGAATTCTACTTCAAATGAAAACCCATAGACATCTATGGGATTCTACACTCCCATTCACACTTCTGAAATTCCGCTTGCGGAATTTCAAAAGTGTGAATGGAAGTGCGGAATCCCATAGAAATCTATGGGCTTTCATTTGAGGCCAAATTCCGCTGTGTGAATAGACCCTATGGACAGGGCCGGTTTAAGGCTTAGCGTGGCCCTAGGCAAAATCAAAAGAGGGGGGCCCCAAAAGTCGTAATAGTGCACTAACCAGAATTGCACATTTTTGGTCACTTCAAATACCATAAAAAATATCTAAAAAGCAATTGAAAAGTCCCATTAAAACAAAAATGGTACCGATAAAAACTACAAATCACAGCGCAAAAAATGACCCTCATACATCCCCATATACAGAAAAATAAAAGAGTTATAGGGATCAGAATAGTACAATTTTATATTTTTTGTATAGTTCCCCCACATTAGGTTGACAGTATAGTTCCCCCCACATTAGGTGTGCAGTATAGTTCCCCCACACTAGGTGCAGTATAGTTCCCCACATTAGGTGCAGTATAGTTCCCCCACATTAGGTGCAGTATAGTTTCCCCACATTAGGTGCAGTATAGTTCCCCACATTAGGTGCAGTATAGTTCCCCACATTAGGTGCAGTATAGTTCCCCTCATTAGGTGCAGTATAGTTCCCCCACATTAGTTGCAGTATAGTTCCCCCACATTAGGTGCAGTATAGTTCCCCCACATTAGGTGCAGTATAGTTCCCCTCATTAGGTGCAGTATAGTTCCCCCACATTAGTTGCAGTATAGTTCCCCCACATTAGGTGCAGTATAGTTCTCCCACATTAGGTGCAGTATAGTTCCCCCACATTATGTGCAGTATAGTTCCCCCACATTAGGTGCAGTATAGTTCCCCACATTAGGTGCAGTACAGTTCCCCCACAGACATACAGCCTTCAGCCATATACAGTGTATGGCTGGAAGCTGTATGTCTGTGTACTGCCCCACTTCAGTGTTCCAACCACCACTTCTCCGGTCCGGGGTCAAGATTTACTGATAGCCTATAGACCATAGCAGTAGGTCCCGAGACTGGAGGACTGGTGGTCAGAGCACCGAAGAAAATTTGCTGCCAGCTGGTGCTGGTAACTTACCATTCCGGCTGGCGCACGTCCTCCTCGTCGATGCTCCGCTGCTCCGTTGCTATGGGCGCACGCACGGGACGTCAGTGACATCCTTAGCATTCTTGCTAAGACGTTACTCCGTCCTGGAGTTTGAAGACTAAATCACTTTGGGATGATTGGCTGAGCGGCAGTATGACACCTTGGGCCCCCGATGTCATTCTGAGTCCAAGCATCACGATTTTTGACTGACAGAGAGTCGCAGCCCCAGACTGAAGCAGGACACCAGAGGCACCGGTGGAGCAAAGTTGTGAACTGCCAAAAACCCTATTTACCAACAGCTGCACTGTCCATGTTTTATACTAAGCACATTGAGTAAACATCCACAATGCAGAGAAATAATGCAGATAATGAGTTTAATAGCCTGTAGTTTCCCCTTTGGCAGCAGTCATCTCCATCAAGCTGAAAGTAAGATTTGCACAGTAACATTTTTAGACTTCCCTGAAAATGTTTTTTTTAGTCAGCAATACTTCTGGAATGCCTTGAAGACCACATGTTATTAGTAATCCATGCAGACATCAATTAATTCCATAGGGTTCACTTACTTTTTCTTGCAACTGTATTGGAAGGTTCGAGAAGTTTTGGGTATACAGTGATTTCATTGTATTTTCTGAAGATATGACAAATTATTTTAGGGGTGAGATGGGACATTTTGGCTCATATCCCTAAGGTGTTGGGACAAGACTAAGCAATGATGGGGTCTCTCAGTGCTGTGGAATTATCACATGCAATAAATGTAAGCATAGAAATATTTTGGGCTAAAAAAATGTTGTCTGAGAATCCCTGTCAGATATACCCTAAGTATGTACTCCTAAGCTTTCTACCGACTGTCTACACTGCTATACCGAACTGTCCACAAAGGTGTAGAGCAATCCCTTCAGATGATAAGCTGGCTAGCCTATTTATAATATTGATTATGAATGATGCTCTGCATTTGTGAAGATCAATACATATAGATCCCTGCAGCTCCAGGACATGGTGAAGTATTACCATGCTGCTGGCCAGGAGAAAATACTTTATAAGGGTGCGTTCACACGTACGCAGATTTTCTGCTGCAGATTTCAATGTAAACTAAATCATATACTGGAAGAAGACAGAATGGAAAACGCACTCACCGGGCAAGTTGCCGAGACGGCAACTAGTTTCGTGCACGTGGGCGCTTCCTCTGGCTCGCACTGCAGTGCGAGCCAGAGGAAGCACCCACGTGCGCGAAACTAGTTGCCGCCCCTTTCACGTCCCCTGCCTGTTACCATCTCTAAGCTCCATCTCTAAGCTCCCTGTGCACCTGTCTTACCTGTACAGAACGCTGTGAATAAAGAAATTGTTTGTCTCAGCAACTTGCCCGGTGAGTGCGTTTCCCATTCCCATTCCCATTCCGACCTACGATGGCCCCGACATACGATCATTTCAGCATACGATCACTCTCAGAGGCCATCGCATGTTGAAGGCAGCATCAACATACGATGCTTTTGTATGTCGGGGCCATCGCATAAACGGCTATCCGGCAGCGCAGACTGCTTCAGCTGCCACCGGATAGCCATTTACGGTGCCCCGTGTGGTCCGCTGACGATCACTTACCTGTCTTTGGGGCTCCGGCGCGTCCTCTTCGGGATCCTCTGCATCGTCGGCGCTCTCCATCGACGTCATCACGTCGCTGCGCACGCCGTCCCGTCATCCAATAGGAGCGGCGTGCGTAGCAACATGATGGCGGCGACAGAGAGCGAAGATGCCGGGGAAGCAGAGGCCTTGCCGGAGCGTCGGGCACACCCCGGGGACGCAGCGACAGCGATGGAAGGCGACATCCCGGGCAGCGGTGATGAGCGGTGACAGTTCGGAGCGGCGGGGACAGGTGAGTACAACTTCCTATACCAGTGGTCTTCGACCTACAGACCTCCAGATGTTGCAAAACTACAACTCCCAGCATGCCCGGACAGCCAACGGCTGTCCGGGCATGCTGGGTGTTGTAGTTTTGCAACATCTGGAGGTCCGCAGGTTGTAGACCACTGTCCTATACTTTACATTGCACGGATCCCTCAACATACGATGGTTTCAACAAACGATGGTCCATTTGGAACGGATTACCATCGTATGTTGAGGGACCACTGTATATGCTTTTGTTGCTTTTGTCTATGGATTACTGCACCTCCTACGCCATTACAGGTGCACACAGTATTTGACAATATCCTACTCACCGTCTTTCACCTTCAAGACTAGCGGTGCCGGACATACCCTTTCCCTCCCCTATTGTGGATCTAATGTAAACTAAATGACTGAGCAGTTACAAATCCTGCGCATCAAATCTGCGCAGGATCCTGTATGTGTGAACGTACCCTAAAGGTACAATCACAGGTACAGCATTTGCGGCAGATTTCACGCTGCTACATATTGACCTCAATGGGTCCGCAGAAAATCTGCAATAGTGGCGTACTTGCTGATTTTCTGTGGGCCTATTGAAAGCAGAATCTACAGCAGATTTCCCGCAGTATGAAATCTGCTGTTCATGCGATACATGTAAATGTACCCTAAGGACTCGTTCACATGAATGGATTTTATTGTGAGATAGCAGCATGTTTCCTGCTGCGGGTTTGAATCGGGGTATGCTCTCCGCTGCAGTTTTTCGTCAGTGGAAAATCCGCTCCCCGGAGATCCCATTCCCATTCAAATTTGTTACAGGAAGCACACTGTTATCTTGCAATAAAATCTGCCCATGTGAACGAACTTACACATTCTCTCATATGGAATCTCCTGAAGATTTAAAGGGGTACCCCACCCTTAGACATCTTGTCCCCTATCCCCAGCGGCAGGACCCCCGCGATCTCCCTGCTGCACCTGGCGTTCGCTTAGAGCGTCGGGTGCAGTGCTGGAAGCTCGTGACGTCACGGTCGCCCCCCCCCGCTCGCACCCTCCAATAGACTTGCACTGAGGGGGCATGTCCATGATGTCACGAGCGGGGCATGACCGTGACATCACAAGCCTCCGCCCTGCATCGCCAGTCATCCGGCGCGGAGCGAAGTTCGCTCCGTGCACTGCATGTCTTCGGTGCCACAGCAGAGATCGAGGGGGTCCCCAGCAGCGGGACCCTTGCAATTAGACATCTCATCCCCTATCCTTTGGATAGGGGGTAAGATGTCTAGGGGTGGAGTACCCCTTTATAGCTGTAGATATTAATGTAACTGAATGATTGAACGCAGCATCAAATCTGTAGCAGATCGTGTATATGTTTTTATACCCTAATGCAATGTTACTGTCTAGAGCAGTGGTCTTCAACCTGCGGACCTCCAGATGTTTCAAAACTACAACTCCCAGCATGCCCGGACAGCCGATGGCTGTCCGGGCATGCTGGGAGTTGTAGTTTTGCAACATCTGGAGGTCCGCAGGTTGAAGACCACTGGTCTAGAGCAACGCTATGTTCACACTACAGAGATATCCACCCGCAGATAATTCTGAGCCAAACTCCACACGGAAATTCTGTAGTGTGAACATAGTGAAAATGATATTCAGGTATGCCATAGATACATGGAGGAAAATTGGATTGGTGAAGTTGTGCAACATTGTGAGTTATTGATATGGATGGACCTTTTTTTTCTTCCTCTAAGCTCTCTAGTGCAGTGCCAAAGGGTTTTCATTGCTCTATAGAGTCCTTTCATTATTGTCAGAGATCCAAGACTTCACTAATGTGATTTTCAATGTTTAATGGCTCTCAACTGTGCATTGACAATTTTGCAGGCTTCAGAGATTAAATCTCTCAGCATCCCTTGCTAGCTCTGTGCCTGAGTAAAGCTTCCTCTGGTGCTATGCTTCCCCCGGTGCTATGCTTCCCCCGGTGCTATGCTTCCCCCGGTGCTATGCTTCCCCCGATGCTATGCTTCCCCCGGTGCTATGCTTCCCCCGGTGCTATGCTTCCCCCGATGCTATGTTTCCCCAGGTGCTATGCTTCCCCCGGTGCTATGCTTCCCCCGGTGCTATGCTTCCCCAGGTGCTATGCTTCCCCCGGTGCTATGCTTCCCCAGGTGCTATGCTTCCCCCGGTGCTATGCTTCCCCCGGTGCTATGCTTCCCCCGATGCTATGTTTCCCCAGGTGCTATGCTTCCCCCGGTGCTATGCTTCCCCCGGTGCTATGCTTCCCCCGGTGCTATGCTTCCCCAGGTGCTATGCTTCCCCCGGTGCTATGCTTCCCCAGGTGCTATGCTTCCCCCGGTGCTATGCTTCCCCCGGTGCTATGTTTCCCCAGGTTCTATGCTTCCCCCGGTGCTATGCTTCCCCCGGTGCTATGCTTCCCCAGGTGCTATGCTTCCCCCGGTGCCATGCTTCCCCCGGTGCTATGCTTGCCCAGGTGCTATGCTTCCCCCGGTGCTATGCTTGCCCAGGTGCTATGCTTCCCCCGGTGCTATGCTTGCCCAGGTGCTATGCTTCCCCCGGTGCTATGCTTCCCCCGATGCTATGTTTCCCCAGGTGCTATGCTTCCCCCGGTGCTATGCTTCCCCCGGTGCTATACTTCCCCCGGTGCTATGCTTCCCCCGATGCTATGTTTCCCCAGGTGCTATGCTTCCCCCGGTGCTATGCTTCCCCCGGTGCTATGCTTCCCCCGGTGCTATGCTTCCCCAGGTGCTATGCTTCCCCCGGTGCTATGCTTCCCCAGGTGCTATGCTTCCCCCGGTGCTATGCTTCCCCCGGTGCTATGTTTTCCCAGGTTCTATGCTTCCCCCGGTGCTATGCTTCCCCCGGTGCTATGCTTCCCCAGGTGCTATGCTTCCCCCGGTGCTATGCTTCCCCCGGTGCTATGCTTGCCCAGGTGCTATGCTTCCCCCGGTGCTATGCTTGCCCAGGTGCTATGCTTCCCCCGGTGCTATGCTTGCCCAGGTGCTATGCTTCCCCCGGTGCTATGCTTCCCCCGATGCTATGTTTCCCCAGGTGCTATGCTTCCCCCGGTGCTATGCTTCCCCCGGTGCTATGCTTCCCCCGGTGCTATGCTTCCCCAGGTGCTATGCTTCCCCCGGTGCTATGCTTCCCCAGGTGCTATGCTTCCCACGGTGCTATGCTTCCCCGGTGCTATGCTTCCCCAGGTGCTATGCTTCCCCCGTTGCTATGCTTCCCCCGCTGCTATGCTTCCCCAGGTGCTATGCTTCCCCCCTACAACGGACACTGGGCAGTAACTGAAGGAGGGAAAAATAACCATGCCAGTGCTTTATAGGAGCTTTGCTAAGCTGTTACTAGGCATTGCCCTGTTTTCCTACTTAAACCTTTTGGGAAAGGAAATGCAACAATAACGCTCTTGTCCTCATATCCCATCTTCATAGCCTGTCCTCATATCCTGTCCTCATATCCTATCTTATCCTTATATCTTGTCCTCATATCCCATCTTCATAGCCTGTCCTCATATCCTATCTTATCCTTATATTTTGTCCTCATATCCTGACCTCATATCCCATCCTTATATCATGTCCTCATATCCTGACCTTGTATCCCATCCTTATATACTGTCCTCATATCCTGTCCTTATATCCTATCTTATCTTATATCTTGTCCTCATATCCTGACTTCATATCCCAACCTTATATCCTGTCCTCATATCCTGACCTCGTATCCCATCTTTATCGGCTGTCCTCATATCCTGTCCTTATATCCTATCCCATCCTTATATACTGTCCTCATATCCTGACCTCATATCCCATCCTTATATCCTATCTTATCCTTATATCCTGTCCTCATATCCCATCTTTATAGCCTCTCCTCATATCCTGACCTCGTATCCCATCTTTATAGCCTCTCCTCATATCCCATCATTATATCTTATCTTATCCTTATATCCTGTCCTCATATCCTGACCTTATTTCCCATCTTTATAGCCTCTCCTCATATAATGTCCTTATATCCTGTCCTCATATCCCATCCTTATATCCTGACCTCGTATCCCTTCTTTATAATAACCTCTCCTCATATAATGTCCTTATATCCTATCTTATCCTTATATCCTTCCCTCATATCCTGACCTCATATGCCGTCCTTATAGCCTGTCCTCATATCCTGTTTTATATCGTGTCCTTATATCCTGACTTTGTATCCCGACCTCTTATCCCATTCTTATATCCCATTTTCATATCCCGTCCTCATATTCCTGTCTTCATATCCTGATCTCAGATCCCAACCCCATATGACATCATCATATCCTGATCCCCGCACTACTGGGTGATCTCAGCAGCCCGAGAATATTGTGACCAGGAGATGTACCAGAAGTCCCTTAGACTTGCATGAGACTTCCCCCCCGCAAAAGACAAAAAACAAACCATTGCATAAGGGGGTGGGTTATAATTGATTTAACTATACATATATTTCAGTTGACATATAAGTTACATGTTAGCATTAGGATTACTTGCAGTCCTATGAAAATATCAGGTTTACTGAGATGCTTTTAATGGCTTCTTCTGCCTGTTCAGTACCTGCGGTAATCATATCAGCCTGACCACTATGACCGAATGTCACACTGCACCTGGTTCATCAGTGTATCTCCCCCCCCCCACAAAATAGCTTCACCCTCATCCATTATCTGTGTCTGTTCAGCATCATTTAAATGAATTGGACTCAATTGCAATACCAGGCACAGCCCATAGATGGAAGTGGCACTATTTCTGAAAAATGTATTTTTGCTATCATACATTGCTTACTACATAGGATATCAGACCCGCAGCTCCAGTCCAGTACATCTAGATGTTGTGACCATATCTGGCTGTGAAGAGTAGCAAGATTATTACTTAGCTTTTCAAAAACGGAAATCCATAATCTTTTTTCACCACTATATTTATTCCTTTGTTTTCATTATCCTTGAATTATGGTACATTGGTACGGTATATACTTATACCACTGCGGCGGCTATGACTCACGCGCTGTGAATGGAGTTTTCTCCTCATCTTTATACTGTGAGCTACAGCTGGCTCTCTTCATCTTCCCGGCTCCCATCTATATACATGATGATAAGTAAAAGAAGAAAGAATAGTACATAAAGCAAGATAACAAGTGAATAAACCCCGGCAAAATAATCTTCTAATATATGAGCTGGTATGGATCCATAATACTGAGGAGGCCTGAGGAGAAAGCAATTGTTAATAGGCTATTATGTAGATCAGTGGTCCCCAATCCAGTCCTCAAGGCCCTCTATTGTTCTGCTTTCTTCCAGTTACTCCATTAGAATAAAACAGGTAAAAGTTCTAATTCTGAACTGTTGGTGGGCATAAAGGACTGAGTTGGGGACGCCTAATGTAGACTGGGACGTCTGATGTAGAGGGGGACGTCTGATGTAGATGGGGACGTCTGATGTAGATGGGGACGTCTGATGTAGATGGGGACGTCTGATGTAGATGGGGACGTCTGATGTAAATGGGGACGTCTGATGTAGATGGGGACGTCTGATGAAGATGGGGACGTCTGATGTAGATGGGGACGTCTGATGTAGATGGGGACGTCTTATGTAGTTGGGGATGCCTAATGTAGATGGGGACGTCTGATGTAGATGGGGACGTCTAATGTAGTTGGGGACGCCTAATGTAGATGGGGACATCTGATGTAGATGGGGACGTCTGATGTAGATGAGGACGTCTGATGTAGATGAGGACGTCTGATGTAGATGGGGACGTCTGATGTAGATGAGGAAGTCTGATGTAGATGGGGACATCTGATGTAGATGGGGACGTCTGATGTAGATGAGGAAGTCTGATGTAGATGGGGACATCTGATGTAGATGAGGACGTCTGATGTAGATGAGGACGTCTGATGTAGATGAGGACGTCTGATGTAGATGGGGACGTCTGACGTAGATGAGGAAGTCTGATGAAGATGAGGACGTCTGATGTAGATGGGGACATCTGATGTAGATGAGGACGTCTGATGTAGATGGGGACATCTGATGTAGATGAGGACGTCTGATGAAGATGAGGACGTCTCATGTAGATGGGGACGTCTGATATAGATGAGGACGTCTGATGTAGATGGGGACGTCTGATATAGATGAGGACGTCTGATGTAGATGGGGACGTCTGATGTAGATGAGGACGTCTGATGTAGATGAGGACGTCTGATGAAGATGACCCCATGTTGTCTGACAGGAAAGCCTAAACCTGCCCCATTTTGCCTTAGCAGTAGATAAGGCCCTCAAGGCCTTCATACACTTTAGTGAAAAGTTGGCTGAACCCACCTACTTTGGTGGGACCAGCCAACTGTCTAAAGTGTATGGGGGCCTACTGACTCTCCCTCAACATGTGAAAGAGAAGGATCAAGGATATGGATATCAACTGTCTAACCCTTTTGTAATTAGTGAGATAAACCTACAAAGCTGGGTTCACTTTATGGAATTTCCGATTGGAAATCTGTTTAGGAATGTCGGTCGGAAATTCCAGTGCAGCAGAATCCCATTGTTGGCAATGGAATTCTGCTGCACAGTGCACGCTATGGATTTTCAGTGGTGGACATTCTCCCGCTGACATTCCGCCACCAAAAGAATTAACTTGTTCACGTAGCCTGAAAAAAATGCCACACCCTGTTACAGGCTGTTTTATTTTTTTTTTAAACTTCCACTGACCCAAAAAACGCCAAATCCTGTACAGTGGAGCCATAGTAACCAGATTTTTATTTTTTAAAAGACCTCTTAAAAATGAGAGCTGAAACCACATTGGTTGTTATGGGCAAGTTTTTATTTATTTATTTAAACTACCCCTTAGTGTTTTATATTTCCCTATTGATTTACAGCTAAGATCTGGACACATAGTTTCCACTTTTTTTTTTTTCCTGGCAGTTTTTGGAATACAGCCACTGCAGTTTTTGATCCAAAGTCAGAAGTGGATCCATAAGGGAGGAGAAGTGTAAGTCCTTCCTTTATATGCCCTATTCCTTATGAATACACTTCTGGCTTTGGCTCAAAAACTGCAGTGGCAGTATTCCAAAAACTGCCAGAAAAAAAAACTAGTGGAAACTTCGCCTTAGGGAGAATTAATTAACTGGCATGGAACTGCAAAACTGTGTGCGCAGTGTGTTTTTATTTTGTGCATTGACTTGCGCTGAAATTATGTTCTAATTTGACACTATTTCCTGATGTCTGCGCTGACTTCGCCATTATTTTTGTTGTGTGCTACCAGAAGAAATGGTCAGCAGGTGCATTGGTTGGTGCGCTGAATTTATCACTCGTGTAAGAATTATAGTTGCACAAATGTTTGTGTAAATGTACTCCAGTGACTGGTGTAGGAATGTGTGAGCTTTTGTTTACATTTTTCGCCTTACATTTTGCACAGCAACTGGTAAAACCCCACACTTATGCCATGTGTAAACCACCCTTAGTCGCAGTAGTCTGATTTTCCGTCACAGAATCCATTTCAATAACCAGACAAAAAGTAAACGCTGCATGTGGTGTTTTTTTTGTCCGGTTATAATCCCGTAAAACGCCGGACACTAGCACAGAATCCAGCAGGCTTCATTGAAGTTTAAAGTCCATCGGGAAGATTTATTAAAACCTGTGCAGAGGAAAAGTTGCCCAGGTGCCCATAGCAACCAATCAGATCGCTTCTTTCATTTTTAACAAGGCCTCTGCAAAATGAAAGCAGCGATCTGATTGGTTGCTATGGGCAACTTTTCCTCTGCACAGGTTTTGATATATCTTCCCAATGGGTTTGTTTGGCTCTTTTGGCATCCTTCATGGAGTGGACTAGTCGGCTCTGTTTTCCATTCCTAAGCACACTATGTGACTGACCCTCCGATACAGGTGTGAACAATGGTTAAATATGATAGTAGCCCATTAAGTCCATGCCTCTGTGGTAATGACTCCCATCTACTGCAGATCACAAGCCCTTGAGAATTATAATGTCTAAGGTGTCGATGGATTAATTATTCTCTTGGAGGTATCAAACTTTGTGGCCCCAAATTCATCAAATGCAGCAATGGAAATCTGATATAAGGGTACATTCACAGGAGCGGATCCCCAGCGCGTATTACGCTATGGATCCACTGCTGAAGGACCGCTGTATGCTGCCTTTACAGGTGCCTGCTCTGAGCCGCTACAAGCAGACACACTGAAGCGATGTGCGAGTCGCTGCGCATGCGCGGTGTATTCACACACATGACGACCGCTCCCCCTGCTCTATGAGCTAGGCCGAGAGCTGCCATGATGTGCGAGTATGGACCACATGCACACGACAACTCGCACATCGCAGTGTCTGTGTCGGAGCAGGCACCTATAAAGGCAGCATACAGCTGTCCTTCAGCGGCGGATCCACAGCGTAATATGCGCTGGGAATCCGCTCGTGTAAACGTACCCTTAGGCTGGGTTTACACATTGTAGTTTTTTTATTGTTAGATTGAATTGCCTTTTTATCTGATTGCCAACTGCACCAAATCTGCAGCGTAAAAGTCCTCAGGAATACCGGGACACAAGAGGATAAGAAAGAGGCACCTTGATGTTAGTGCTGGGCGGTATACCGGTATGAATCGGATACCGTTTTTTTTTTTCTCCCACGGTATGGATTTTTGCCCATACCGCTATACCGGTCGGGCCCCTCCCCCACCCTCCGAGTCAATAAAAAAAATTAAACTTACCCGTAATGGGGGTGGTCCGGGCCATCCATCCTTCCTGTAGTGTCCGGCGGCATTCCGGGTGGAGGGTGAACTGGTCCGGGCTGTCCTTGTTCTCGGGGGGTCCTCTTATCCACTCTGGGAAGGCTCCGGCCTAGTATGCTGCATAGACGCCGCTACGCCGTGACGTCAGGTGCGTCGCTGCGCACGTACATCACTGCGCAGCGTCGTCTATGCAGCGTTACTAGGCCGGAGCCTGCCCGGAGTGGAGAAGAGGACCCCCGGAGAAGAAGGACAGCCCGGATTGGTTCACCCTCCACCTGGAATGCCGCCGGACACTACAGGAAGGATGGATTGCCCGGACCACCCTCCCTGAACGGTCCCTGCAGCAACTGGGAAGGCGAGTCAGGGTTCTGGGATGGACAGGGGTCTGTATAATATACTATACCTACAGTAGGCCCTCCAGCTGTTGCAAAACTACAACTCCCAGCATGCCGTTGGCTGTCCGGGCATGCTGGGAGTAGTAGTTTTGCAACAGCTGGAGGCACCCCTAGTTGGGAAACACTGACCTATACTATACACTACTATATAGTCCAACATGCTGGGAGTTGTAGTTTTGCAACAGCTGGAGGCTGTAGGGTTGTTTGTTACATCTATTTAAAAGGGTACTCCACTGCCCCAGTGTTCAGATGATTTAGTTCCAAAAGCCCATTTAGTTCCGCTACGCCACCTCAATGCAAGTCTCAATGTAAAAAATAAATAAATACTGTGATACCGTGATACTTTAGAAAAATACCGTGATACTCATTTTTGGTCATATCGCCCAGCACTACTTGATGTAGAGTGTTTTATTATTTTGCTCCCCTATTAGACCCTATTTTTTTTTTTATTTAAGTCTGAGAACCCCTTTAACAAGCAAAAAATAAATAAAAAAGAGAAAAACAACCCTAGAAGAACCGTGTGCGAACCCAGCCTTAGAAGATCAGAAAGAGAATAACTAATGCTGTGTATTCATATCGCATATATACGTATAAAATTATAGGATGATGTATGAAATTTAAGACATAAAACTCTCCCACCTGTCAAAATAAAACCTAATGTTCTTTTTCCCTAAGCCCCGGGCTGACAAAAGCCTATATAAAGCATTCTTTTTTATTCTCTCCTGCCTTCTGCCAGCCTAGGCTCTCCTGCTGCGGCGCTGATCCATGTGCATTGCTAGACCAGGAGACTCCCAGGGGCTCCTCTTGTTTAACGGCATGAAACCTATAGCACCTGCTGCTGGATTCCTGTAC
This sequence comes from Hyla sarda, assembly GCF_029499605.1. Taxonomy (NCBI): domain Eukaryota; kingdom Metazoa; phylum Chordata; class Amphibia; order Anura; family Hylidae; genus Hyla; species Hyla sarda. The sequence continues at coordinate 135,621,865 of NC_079197.1, read as the reverse complement.
GTCTCTGGTACACGGGGAGAGCAGCGCGTTTCAGCCCATTCCCAGAGGTGGAAGGTGTATAAATAGTGCAGACATAGAGTCTGTCCCTGTTTGACATCCCTCCTGAGACAGCAGCAAACAAAGGCTTGGCACAGCATGAGGTGGCACAGCAATTGGCCCAGCTGGGCAATTACATGTAAACTACACAAACAACATGGCCCCCTTGTCAGACAACAATTAGATGTTACGTTGTTTTCGGCAACAACAGCCACATTTAAGCTATCACCAAGTCCTCTTCTCTAGAAGCAATGAATGTTTCCTTGCTCCTGTTGCACTGGACTCCTGCTTCTGCACAATAGTTTTTACGCCAACATGGTTGAAATATCGGAGGTAGTGATGAGCGCCATTGCCCATATTCAAATCTGCGATATTTCGCGAATATATAGACGAATATTCTTCCTATATTCGCGAATTTCACGTATTCGTTATATTTGCATATTCGCATATTCGAGGGAGAAAACAGTGAGGGGGTGGGCAACTTTACTATGGGTTGGTAGGGATGTTGTTGATAACCTCTGACAAGTGTATTTGCATCATTCTAATTGGCCCACAAGTGAAAAGAAGGAATATACGAATATTCACGTATGCGAATATTCACATATGCGGGAAAAAAAAAATATTTGCAATTTGGAATATATAGCGTATATATATTCGCGACATTCGCAAATTCTCGAATTTGCGATATTTGTGATAAAAATTTGAAATGCGAATATTCGCGCCCCAACACTAATCGGAGGCACCAAACAATCAGATTTCTGGATAGCTGGACTAATATTATTCCCCTTTTATAGAGCTATAAAGTATCTCTCCTAGGATTAATGGTGAAGAAGGTGTCAAGCTACACAGACATAGTTTGGGAAGGGTTGGACAGAGATGGACCTAAATAGATGTGGTGAGGATAGGTGGTATAGATGTATTTAACATGCATATCAAAGGAACACAGTGAGGTGTGACCCTAGAAAGGTAGGGTGTGATGGTGTCTTCTTTCACTTACACGTAAAGCAGCCTATACCTTGCCATACATATAAAGATTAAAGGGGTACTCTGCTGCCCCAGCGTGCAGAACATTTAGTTTCAAATGCTGGGTGCAGGCTGCGCGGGTTGTGACGTCTTGGCTATGCCCCCTCAATGCAAGTCTATGGGTGGGGGCGTGGCGGCCGCCACGCCCCCTCCTATTAACTTGCATTAAGGAGACGTGACTGTGACATCACGACTCCTGCAGCCCGCACCCAGCGCTCGGAACTAAATGTTTTGAACGGTGGGGCAGCGGTGTACCCCTTTAACCCCTTAAGGACCAGGCCATTTTACACCTTAAGGACCGGAGCGTTTTTTGCAATTCTGACCACTGTCACATTAAAAATTAATAACTCTGGAATGCTTTTAGTTATCATTCTGATTCCGAGACTGTTTTTTCGTGACATATTCTACTTTAACTTAGTGGTAAAATTTTATGGTAACTTGCATCCTTTCTTGGTGAAAAATCCCCAAATTTTATAAAAAAATGAAAATTTTGCATTTTTCTAACTTTGAAGCTCTCTGCTTGTAAGGAAAATGGATATTCAAAATAATTTTTTTTTGGGTTCACATATACAATATGTCTACTTTATGTTTGCATCATAAAATGTATGAGTTTTTACTTTTGGAAGACACCAGAGGGCTTCAAAGTTCAGCAGCAATTTTTAAATTTTTCACAAAATTTTCAAACACTATTTTTCAGGGACCAGTTCAGTTTTGAAGTGGATTTGAAGGGTCTTCATATTAGAAATACCCCATAAAAGACCCCATTATAAAATCTACCCCCCCCCCCCCCAAAGTATTCAAAATGACATTCAGTAAGTGTATTAACCCTTTAGGTGTTTCACAGGAATAGCAGCAAAGTGAAGGAGAAAATTCAAAATCTTCATTTTTTACACTCGCATGTTCTTGTAGACCCAATTTTTGAATTTTTGCAAGGGGTAAAAAGGAGAAAATTTTAACTTTTATTTGAAACCCAATTTCTCTCGAGTAAGCACATACCTCATATGTCTATGTAAATTGTTCAGCGGGCGCAGTAGAGGGCTCAGAAGGGAAGGAGCGACAAATGGTTTTTGGGGGGCATGCCGCATTTAGGAAGCCCCTATGGTGCCAGGACAGCAAAAAAAAAACACATGGCATACCATTTTGGAAACTAGACCCCTCAGGGAACGTAACAAGGGGTAAAGTGAACCTTAATACCCCACAGGTGATTCACGACTTTTGCATATGTAAAAAAAATATATATATTTTTTACCTAAAATGCTTGGTTTCCCAAAAATTTTACATTTTTAAAAAGGGTAATAGCAGAAAATACCCCCCAAAATTTGAAGCCCAATTTCTCCCGATACAGAAAACACCTCGCATGGGGGTGAAAAGTGCTCTGCTGGCGCACTACAGGTCTCAGAAGAGGAGGAGTCACATTTGGCTTTTTGAAAGCAAATTTTGCTCTGGGGGCATGCCGCATTTAGGAAGCCCTATGGTGCCAGAACAGCAAAAAAAAAAACACATGGCATACCATTTTGGAAACTAGACCCCTCGGGGAACATAACAAGGGGTAATGTGAACCTTAATACCCTACAGGTGTTTCACGACTTTTGCATATGTAAAAAAAAAATATTTTTTTTTTCCCTAAAATGCTTGGTTTCCCAAAAATTTTACAATTTTAAAAAGGGTAATAGCAGAAAATACCCCCCAAAATTTTAAGCCTAATTTCTCTCGATTCAGAAAACACCCCATATGGGGGTGAAAAGTGCTCTGCTGGCGCACTACAGGTCTCAGAAGAGAAGGAGTCACATTTGGCTTTTTGAAAGCAAATTTTGCTCTGGGGGCATGCCGCATTTAGGAAGCCCCTATGGTGCCAGGACAGCAAAAAAAAAACCACATGGCATACCATTTTGGAAACTAGACCCCTCGGGGAACGTAACAAGGGGTAATTTGAGCCTTAATACCCTACAGGTGTTTCACAACTTTTGCATATGTAAAAAAAAATATTTTTTTAACCTAAAATGCTTGTTTTCCCAAAAATTTTACATTTTAAAAAAGGGTAATAGCAGAAAATACCCCCCAAAATTTGTTAGGCAATTTCTCCCGAGTACGGCGATACCCCATATGTGGCCCTAAACTGTTGCCTTGAAATACGACAGGGCTCCAAAGTGAGAGCGCCATGCGCATTTGAGGCCTAAATTAGAGACTTGCATAGGGGTGGACATAAGGGTATTCTACGCCAGTGATTCCCAAACAGGGTGCCTCCAGCTGTTGTAAAACTCCCAGCATGCCTAGACAGTCAACGGCTATCTGGCAATACTGCGAGTAGTTGTTTTGCAACAGCTGGAGGCTCCGTTTTGGAAACAGTGGCGTACCAGACGTTTTTCATTTTTATTGGGGAGGGGAGGGGGGTTGTATAGGGGTATGTGTATATGTAGTGTTTTTTACTTTTTATTTTATTTTTTGTTAGTGTAGTGTAGTGTTTTTAGGGTACAGTCGCACGGGCGGGGGGTTCACAGTAGTTTCTCGCTGGCAGTTTGAGCTGCGGCAGAAAATTTGACGCAGCTCAAACTTGCAGCCGGATACTTACTGTAATCCTCCGCCCATGTGAGTGTACCCTGTACGTTCACATTGGGGGGGGGGGGGGGACATCCAGCTGTTGCAAAACTACAACTCCCAGCATGTACGGTCTATCAGTGCATGCTGGGAGTTGTAGTTTTGCAACCGCTGGAGGCTCCGTTTTGGAAACAGTGGCATACCAGACGTTTTTCATTTTTATTGGGGAGGGGGGCTGTGTAGGGATATGTGTATACGTAGTGTTTTTTACTTTTTATTTTATTGTGTGTTAGTGTAGTGTAGTGTTTTTAGGGTACAGTCGCACGGGCGGGGGGTTCACAGTAGTTTCTCGCTGGTAGTTTGAGCTGCGGCAGAAATTTTGCCGCACCTCAAACTTGCAGCCGGATACTTACTGTAATCCTCCGCCCATGTGAGTGTACCCTGTACATTCACATTGGGGGGGGGGGGGGGGGACATCCAGCTGTTGCAAAACTACAACTCCCAGCATGTACGGTCTATCAGTGCATGCTGGGAGTTGTAGTTTTGCAACAGCTGGAGGCACACTGGTTGTGAAACACCGAGTTTGGTAACAAACTCAGTGTTTTGCAACCAGTGTGCCTTCAGCTGTTGCAAAAGCTACAACCCCCAGCATGTACGGACAGCGGAAGGGCATGCTGGGTCTTGTAGTTATGCAACAGCTGGAGGCATACTACTTTGGCTGGGGATGCTGGGGATTGTAGTTATGCAACAGCTGGAGACACACTGGTTTGCTACTTAACTCAGTGTGCCTTCAGCTGTTGCAAAACTACAACTCCCAGCAGTCACCGACAGCCAACGGGCATGCTGGGAGTTGTAGTTATGCAACCACCAGATGCACCACTACAACTCCCAGCATGCACTTTAGCTGATTGTGCAAGCTGGGAGTTGTAGTTATACAACAGCTGAAGGTACACTTTTCCATAGAAAAAATGTGCCTCCAGCTGTTGCAAAACTACAAGTCCCAGCATGCCCATAAGGGAATGCTGGGAGTTGTGGTGGTCTGCCTCCTGCTGTTGCATAACTACAGCTCCCAGCATGCCCTTTTTGCATGCTTGGAGCTGTTGCTGAGCAACAGCAGGAGGCTGTCACTCACCTCCAACGATCCTCGCCGCACAGGTCAGTCCCTCGTCGTCGCCGCCGCCGTCGCTGCTCTTGGGGCCCCGATCCCAACAGGGACGCCGGGGATCGGGGTCCCCAGCACCCGGGGTGCACGTCCCGCACCCGCTCACGTCCTCCGGAAGAGGGGCGGAGCGGGTTGCGGGAGTGACACCCGCAGCAGGCGCCCTGATTGGTCGGCCGGTAATCCGGCCGACGAATCAGGGCGATCGTGAGGTGGCACCAGTGCCACCTCACCCCTGCTGGCTATGGCTGTTCGGGGCCGTCTCTGACAGCCCCGATCAGCCAATAATTCCGGGTCACCGGAGACCAGATTGACCCGGAATCCGCCGCAGATCGCTGGACTGAATTGTCCAGCGATCTGCGGCCATCGCCGACATGGGGGGTCATCATGACCCCCCTGGGCGATATGCCCCAATGCCTGCTGAACGATTTCAGCAGGCATCGGGCACCGGCTCCGCTCCAGATGGTTGCGGGGGGCCGGTAAAACACATGATGTTCTCATACGTCATGTGTCCTTAAGGACTCGGAAATGGAGACGTATGAGAACGTCATGTGTCCTTAACCCCTTAAGGACCAGGCCATTTTATACCTTAAGGACCGGAGCGTTTTTTGCAATTCTGACCACTGTCACTTTAAACATTAATAACTCTGGAATGCTTTTAGTTATCATTCTGATTCCGAGAATGTTTTTTCGTGACATATTCTACTTTAATTTAGTGGTAAAATTTTATGGTAAATTGCATCCTTTCTTGGTGAAAAATCCCAAAATTTGATGAAAAAAATGAAAATTTTGCATTTTTCTAACTTTGAAGCTCTCTGCTTGTAAGGAAAATGGATATTCAAATTATATTTTTTTTGGGTTCACATATACAATATGTCTACTTTATGTTTGCATCATAAAATTTATGAGTTTTTACTTTTGGAAGACACCAGAGGGCTTCAAAGTTCAGTAGCAATTTTGAAATTTTTCACAAAATTTTCAAACTCACTATTTTTCAGGGACCAGTTCAGTTTTGAAGTGGATTTGAAGGGTCTTCATATTAGAAATACCCCATAAAAGACCCCATTATAAAAACTACACCCCCTAAAGTATTCAAAAAAACATTCAGTAAGTGTATTAACCCTTTAGGTGTTTCACAGGAATAGCAGCAAAGTGAAGGAGAAAATTCAAAATCTTCATTTTTTACACTCGCATGTTCTTGTAGACCCAATTTTTGAATTTTTGCAAGGGATAAAAAGGAGAAAATTTTTACTTGTATTTGAAACCCAATTTCTCTCGAGTAAGCACATACCTCATATGTCTATGTTAATTGTTCGGCGGGCGCAGTAGAGGGCTCAGAAGGGAAGGAGCGACAAATGGTTTTTGGGGGGCATGCCGCATTTAGGAAGCCCCTATGGTGTCAGGACAGCAAAAAAAAACACATGGCATACCATTTTGGAAACTAGACCCCTCAGGGAACGTAACAAGGGGTAAAGTGAACCTTAATACCCTACAGGTGATTCACGACTTTTGCATATGTAAAAAAAATATATATTTTTTTTACCTAAAATGCTTGGTTTCCCAAAAATTTTACATTTTTAAAAAGGGTAATAGCAGAAAATACCCCCCAAAATTTGAAGCCCAATTTCTCCCGATACAGAAAACACCTCGCATGGGGGTGAAAAGTGCTCTGCTGGCGCACTACAGGTCTCAGAAGAGAAGGAGTCACATTTGGCTTTTTGAAAGCAAATTTTGCTCTGGGGGCATGCCGCATTTAGGAAGCCCCTATGGTGCCAGAACAGCAAAAAAAAAAAACACATGGCATACCATTTTGGAAACTAGACCCCTCGGGGAACGTAACAAGGGGTAACGTGAACCTTAATGCCCTACAGGTGTTTCACGACTTTTGCATATGTAAAAAAAAAAAAAACTTTTTACCTAAAATGCTTGTTTTCCCAAAATGTTTACATTTTTAAAAAGGGTAATAGCGGAAAATACCCCCCAAAATTTGAAGCCCAATTTCTCCCGATTCAGAAAACACCCCATATGGGGGTGAAAAGTGCTCTACTGGCGCACTACAGGTTTCAGAAGAGAAGGAGTAACATTTGGCTTTTTGAAAGCAAATTTTGCTCTGGGGGCATGCCGCATTTAGGAAGCCCCTATGGTGCCAGAACAGCAAAAAAAAAAACACATGGCATACCATTTTGGAAACTAGACCCCTCGGGGAACGTAACAAGGGGTAATGTGAACCTTAATACCCTACAGGTGTTTCACGACTTTTGCATATGTAAAAAAATATATATTTTTTTTACCTAAAATGCTTGGTTTCCCAAAATTTTTAAAATTTTAAAAATGGTAATAGCAGAAAATACCCCCCAAAATTTGAAGCCCAATTTCTCCCGATTCAGAAAACACCCCATATGGGTGTGAAAAGTGCTCTGCTGGCGCACTACAGGTCTCAGAAGAGAAGGAGTCACATTTGGCTTTTTGAAAGCGAATTTTGCTCTGGGGGCATGCCGCATTTAGGAAGCCCCTATGGTGCCAGGACAGCAAAAAAAAAAACACATGGCATACCATTTTGGAAACTAGACCCCTCGGGGAACGTAACAAGGGGTAATTTGAACCTTAATACCCTACAGGTGTTTCACGACTTTTGCATATGTAAAAAAATATATATTTTTTTTACCTAAAATGCTTGTTTTCCCAAAAATTTTACATTTTTTAAAAGGGTAATAGCAGAAAATACCCCCCAAAATTTGAAGCCCAATTTCTCCCGAGTACGGCGATACCCCATATGTGACCCTAAACTGTTGCCTTGAAATACGACAGGGCTCCAAAGTGAGAGCGCCATGCGCATTTGAGGCCTAAATTAGGGACTTGCATAGGGGTGGACATAGGGGTATTCTACGCCAGTGATTCCCAAACAGGGTGCCTCCAGCTGTTGTAAAACTCCCAGAATGCCTGGACAGTCAACGGCTATCTGGCAATACTGGGAGTAGTTGTTTTGCAACAGCTGGAGGCTCCGTTTTGGAAACAGTGGCGTACCAGACGTTTTTCATTTTTATTGGGGAGGGGAGGGGGGTTGTATAGGGGTATGTGTATATGTAGTGTTTTTTACTTTTTATTTTATTGTGTGTTAGTGTAGTGTAGTGTTTTTAGGGTACAGTCGCACGGGCGGGGGTTCACAGTAGTTTCTCGCTGGCAGTTTGAGCTACGGCAGAAAATTTGACGCAGCTCAAACTTGCAGCCGGATACTTACTGTAATCCTCCGCCCATGTGAGTGTACCCTGTACGTTCACATTGGGGGGGGGGGAAATCCAGCTGTTGCAAAACTACAACTCCCAGCATGTACGGTCTCAGTGCATGCTGGGAGTTGTAGTTTTGCAACCGCTGGAGGCTCCGTTTTAGAAACAGTGGCGTACCAGACGTTTTTCATTTTTATTGGGGAGGGGAGGGGGGCTGTGTAGGGGTATGTGTATATGTAGTGTTTTTTACTTTTTATTTTATTTTGTGGTAGTGTAGTGTAGTGTTTTTAGGGTACAGTCACACGGGCGGGGGGTTCACAGTAGTTTCTCGCTGGCAGTTTGAGCTGCGGCAGAAATTTTGCCGCACCTCAAACTTGCAGCCGGATACTTACTGTAATCCTCCGCCCATGTGAGTGTACCCTGTACGTTCACATTGGGGGGGGGGGGGGGGGGGAACATCCAGCTGTTGCAAAACTACAACTCCCAGCATGTACGGTCTATCAGTGCATGCTGGGAGTTGTAGTTTTGCAACAGCTGGAGGCACACTGGTTGTGAAACACCGAGTTTGGTAACAAACTCAGTGTTTTGCAACCAGTGTGCCTTCAGCTGTTGCAAAAGCTACAACCCCCAGCATGTACGGACAGCGGAAGGGCATGCTGGGTGTTGTAGTTATGCAACAGCTGGAGGCATACTACTTCTGCTGGGGATTGTAGTTATGCAACAGCTGGAGACACACTGGTTTGCTACTTAACTCAGTGTGCCTTCAGCTGTTGCAAAACTACAACTCTCAGCAGTCACCGACAGCCAACGGGCATGCTGGGAGTTGTAGTTATGCAACCACCAGATGCACCACTACAACTCCCAGCATGCACTTTAGCTGATTGTGCAAGCTGGGAGTTGTAGTTACACAACAGCTGAAGGTACACTTTTCCATAGAAAGAATGTGCCTCCAGCTGTTGCAAAACTACAGCTCCCAGCATGCCCTTTTTGCATGCTGGGAGCTGTTGCTAAGCAACAGCAGGAGGCTGTCACTCACCTCCAACGATCCTCGCTGCACCAGGTCAGTCCCTCGTCGTCTCCGCCGCCGCCGCTGCTCCTGGGGCCCCGATCCCAACAGGGGCGCCGGGGATCGGGGTCCCCAGCACCCGGGGTGCACGTCCCGCACCCGCTCACGTCCTCCGGAAGAGGGGTGGAGCGGGTTGCGGGAGTGACACCCGCAGCAGGCGCCCTGATTGGTCGGCCGGCCGACGAATCAGGGCGATCGTGAGGTGGCACCAGTGCCACCTCACCCCTGCTTGCTCTGGCTGTTCGGGGCCGTCTCTGACGGCCCCGATCAGCCAATAATTCCGGGTCATCGGGTCACTGGAGACCCGATTGACCCGGAATCCGCCGCAGATCGCTGGACTGAATTGTCCAGCGATCTGCGGCCATCGCCGACATGGGGGGTCATAATGACCCCCCTGGGCGTTATGCCCCGATGCCTGCTGAACGATTTCAGCAGGCATCGGGGACCGGCTCCGCTCCAGATGGTTGCGGGGGGCCGGTAAAACACATGACGTTCTCATACGTCATGTGTCCTTAAGGACTCGGAAATGGAGACGTATGAGAACGTCATGTGTCCTTAAGGGGTTAAGGGGTTAAAGGGGTATTCCAGGCCAAAACTTTTTTTTTATTTATCAACTGGCTCCGGAAAGTTAAACAGATTTGTAAATTACTTCTATTAAAAAATCTTAATCCTTCCAATAGTTATTAGCTTCTGAAGTTGAGTTGTTGTTTCCTGTCTAACTGCTCTCTGATGACTCACGTCCCGGGAGCTGTGCAGTTCCTATGGGGATATTCTCCCATCATGCACAGCTCCCGGGACGTGACATCATCATTGAGCAGTTAGACAGAAAACTTCAGAAGCTAATAACTATTGGAAGGATTAAGATTTTTTAATAGAAGTAATTTACAAATCTGTTTAACTTTTCGGAGCCAGTTAATATATATATATATATATATATATATATATATATATATATATATAAAAAGGTTTTGCCTGGATAACCCCATTAACAATATTGTATGTGTATGGAGAACCATCCAGCTCTACCTGATGGCAGATGGTATTGGGCATGCAGAATTTTTACATGCTGGACCCTTTATTCCTGTGTGAGAGAAGCCACTGCTGAATAAATCTGGCCTTTGCATATTCCACTTTCCCCATGGAAATAGGCATGCATGCTCAGCTAAGCCAATTTTGCATGGTTTTGGTGAGTCAGTAGAAAAAAGCTGCCAGCATGTATAAGGATTTTCTAGTGAAAACATATTGGTGACATATCCTGAGGCTAAGACTAGAGATGAGCGAATTGAAGCTGACGAACCCAAATTCATCACGAATTTCAGGAAATATTTGATTCACAACAAATGCGAATATCGCCGTGATTCTATCACGCAAATCGCTTCATTAAACTCCATTTACTGCGGTCCAGGCTCCAGGGCATCTAAAATGGCGGATCCACATGTCAGTACATGGGGCAAGGAACGATGGGAAGGCGGGAAGGGAAGTAAGCGGGATGACCCTGAATAACATGCAGGATGCAGCCTATCAGCAGCCAGTCACCCCTGTGATGTCACAGCCCTATATAATCGGCAGCCATATTCTGGCTCCTCACTTCATTACAATACACTGCAGAAGGATAATAGGACGCAGAGCCTGTGTGTGTTACAGCAGAGAAAAGCGCAGTCCAGCAGCGTTTAACATCCTCCTAGTCACATCAGCATTGTTTTAAACACTGAAAAGGATTTTTACTGCAGCTGCAGGCATTAACCTTCCAGTCACTTTCTTCAGCATAGTATTACAGAGAGGGGCAGAGAGCTGTGTGTTGCTTCAAATTCATAAACCTCAAAAAGCTGCCTCAACTTCATAAACCTTAGCAGAGGAGGCAGGAATAATTTTTCTGTGCAATTCAGTGTCTTTGTTCCAAAAAAATTCATCAGCTAGTTATTCAGTACTAGTCTGTAGATGGTATAATACTCAGCAGTCCATTTAGTACACAGCTTTTTTTTGGCTGCATCACTGCTGTGTACTGCTGGTGATTTACAAAAATAAGTTTTTTTAAGGGTACTGTAGCGCACTTTTTTGCCCTCATCAGTGCATATCGCATACGTACATCTAAGTAGTGTACTATTTTGTGCCTGTTAATCTGTCAAGGGCCTACATACTGTGAAAGGACAGACAAAAGTAATCACCGGCTGGTGTTTTACAAAAATACTGAGTTTTTAGGTGTACTGTAGCGCATTTTTCTGCCCTCATAAGTGTATACCACATACCTACATCTAAGTAGTGTACTATTTTAACCTGTTTATCTGTCAAGGGCCTAGATACTAAGAAAGTCCAGGCAAAAGTACTCACCAGCTGGTGGCGTACTCAGATACTTTTTTAAGTGTACTGTAGTGCATTTTTCTGCCCTCATAAGTGCATACCACATACCTACATCTAAGTAGTGTACTATTTTAACCTTTTTATCTGTCAAGGGCCTAGATACTAAGAAAGTCCAGGAAAAAGTACTCACTTGCTGCTGTTCTAGACAAATACTGTTTTAAGCGTAGTGAAGCGTATTGTACTCCCCTCATTTACGCAATAAGTATGTCAAGCAGAGTAGTGCCAGGAAGTGCACAGTGGAGTGGCAGAGGCCTAAATTCATCAGGTGCAGGCAGAGGTCGCAGCAGAGTAGGGGTGTGTGGCAGCCGGAGTAGCATTGAGAGGTCTGAGCTCCCGTTGTCAGCAAGCAGTCGTGTCGCGAACAGCAACCCAGCAGCCGTGATTGATCGGTTCACTCGGTCATCTACTTCATCCCAAGTGAGGTTCACTCAGTCATCCACTTCATCCCAAGTGACATCCGACACCCCCAGTCAACAGTTGGTGGGTTCCTCAGAGTTGGCATGGCCCTCATGCTGCTGCTGCAACCTCCAGGCTCTGTCATTGTGCTGCTCTACGGTCTCCTCATGCTAATGCTGCCACCTCCAGGCTCTGTCATTGTGCCCCTCTATGGTCTCCTCATGCTGATGCTGGCACCTCCAGGCTCTCTAATTGTGCTGCTCTATGGTCTCCTCATGCTGATGCTACCACCTCCAGACTCTCTTATTTTGCTGCCATGGATACTGCAAAACATAATTAAGGTGCTTGTCCCCAGTTTAAGAAATTCCTTGCATTAGGGTCACTTTCAGGTCTCCTGATGCCACCTGCAGGCTGTGCCATTCAGCCACTTTATGGTAAACTCATGCTTCAGCCGCCTCCAGGCTGTGCCATTCAGACACTATATGGTCTCCTCATGCTTCATCCACCTCCAGGTTGTGCTATGCAGACACTATATGGTCTCCCTATGCTGCCACAAACTCCAGGCAGTCATTCAGCCACTATGTGGTCTCCTCATACTGATGCCACATCCAGGCTCTGTCATTGTGTTGCCATGTGACTCCTTGTTAGATTTGGTCCTTTGTACCCACACGCCGGGGCCCGAGACACTAAAACTTGGGAGTTAATAGTTCAATTTCAAAATCCTCAATTTCAATTAATAAATCTTAAATTTCACTGGTCTCCTCATGCTTTTGCCAACTCCAGCCTGTGCCATTCAGACACTATATGGTCTCCTCATGCTTCAGCCACCTCCAGGCTGTGTCATTCAGCCACTATATGGTCTCCATATATTGACTGTGTATTGTAGGAAACATGTGGGTATCCTTGAGTTACTCTCCCAGCATTATTGCCATGTTGATACCAGACCAGTAATAAAAGGAATATTGCCAAGGACTAGCAGAAACAGGGAACTGTGGATACTGACCACCAGCTGTTGGAATTGACTGACTATCCCAGGTGGTAGATTTACCATTTTTAAGTTCCTCAGTTCCAGTAGGCTTTAATTGGGTAATCTGCCCCTAGACATCTTATCCCCTATCCAAAGGTGCTTCAGAATGCCTCTGTCATTACTGCACAGAGAAAACTCGCTCCGTGCGTAATGACGGGCAATACAGGGGCCGGAGCATCGTGATGTCACGGCTCCGCCCCCTTGTGACGTCACGGTCTGCCCCCTCCATACAAGTCTATGGGAGGGGGCGTGGCGACCATCACACCCCCTCCCATAGACTTGCATTAAGGGGGTGGGCCGTGACGGCACAAGGGGGCGGAGCCATGACATCACGATGCTCCGGCCCCTGTATTGCCCATCATTACGCATGGAGCGAGTTTGCTCTGTGCAGTAATGACAGAGGGCTGCTTCAGCCGAGATCCCGGGGGTCCAGAGCGACTGTGATTCTACAGTTGCAGAATTAAGTTGTATCATGTTTTCCTGTTCTTCCGATGAGCTAATGTCACTGGAACACACAATACTCATATTGTCATCTAATGAAGGATCTTTTACTTTAGAGAACGTATGTATCATTTTATTGTTTGGAATGTCAGGTGGTATTCTGACAATTTCTGATTATAAAGGAATTTTGGAATCTGGGACACAGGTAAAAATAAGTATTTTTGAAGAGTAGCTCCCACCATCCTATTTTTTTTCTGTCCCTGCCTATTGCCAATCTATCCCTACCCCCCTCCCTGCTTCTAATTTTTCTTTTTATTATATTAAAAATAACTTTTTGTCTGCCTGGTAGTGTGCTCACTACCAGGCAGACTTCCCCAGCAGGCACCACGTCACTGATGCCTGCTGGGGACAACACTTTCGCCCTTAGTTTATCTACACAGGGTGCCTCCAGCTATTTCACCACTACAACTCCCAGCTTGCCCTGACATCTATTGGCTGTCAGGGCATGCTGGGAGTTGTAGTATTGAAACAGCTGGAGGCACTCTGTGTAGATAAACTATAAGTTAGTGCCATGCGGCGCTACGGCGCTAGCCCTTCCCTCCGTCAAACCCCCATACCCCGTTCCCTCCATCACCCAGTTCCCTCCATCACAAACCCCCCCCTACCCGCCCGCATATCCCGTTCCCTCCATCACAAACCCCCCGCCCCGAATACCCCGTTCCCTCCGTTCTGATATTCTGATACCTGCAGAGTCCGGCAGCGGGCGTGCAGGAACAGCGGCGGCGACGACATGTGCGGGAGGAGTGGTCTTCCAGCCAGTGGTTGGGGAGCCAATGCGCTCGCTCCCGCCTGTCTGATTGACAGGCAGGGAGCGAGAGCAGCCTAAATGAAAAAGGACTGATTGCCAGGCCAAAATCAGTCCTTTTTCAGGCATGACGTCATGCCAGGCTGCAGCCGGCCACTAGGAGGGTGACCCCTAGTGGCCGGTTTTTAAACGTAAATTTCACCCTGATAATCCAAAAAATATATAATGACAATATATTAGAGATATGTTGTCGTAGATAAGTACTACAACATATCAAAAAATAAAGTTGGTGACAGTGCCCATTTAAGCATACTGTAGCACAATTTTCTGCCCTCATAAGTGCATACCACATACCTACATCTAAGTAGTGTACTATTTTGTACCTGTTAATCTCTCAAGGGTCTATATACTGTGAAAGGACAGCCAATAGTACACACCTGCTGCTGTTCTATACAAATACTGTTTTAAGCGTAGTGAAGTGTATTGTACTCCCCTCATATACGCAATAAGTATGTCAGGCAGAGCAGTGAAATTTCAATTTGAAAATCCTTAATTTCAATTTCAAAATCTTAAATTTAAATTTAAAAATCATACATTTCAATGGACTCCTCATGCTGCTGCCAACTCTAGGCTGTACCATTCAGACACTATATGGTCTCCTCATGCTTCAGCCAACTCCAGGCTGTGTCTTTCAGGCAATATGTGGTTTACTGATGCTGCTGGGCCTGGGTCTGAGAATAAAAATGTTGTTATGGTAGCACTAGCTACCCAAAATCTTCAGTTTAAATTTCAGACTTCATCTTTTAATCTTAGGGATTGCAAAGCCCTAGTGTCTACTCATGCTGCTGCCAACTCCAGGCTGTGCCATTCAGACACTATATGTTCTCCTCATGCTTCAGCCAACTCCAGGCTGTGTCATTCAGTCAATATATGGTTTAATGATGCTGCTGGGCCTGAGCCTTGACCTAAAATTTTTTATGGTAGCACTAGCTCATCTCTAGCTAGGACATTGATATCTGATCAGCTGTTGAGCAGTACACAGTGAACAGAGCTTAAAGAAGATGGCCCCATACATTGAGTAGTGGCCCTGCTGGGTTACTGCAGACAAGCTTCCTTTTATTATAATGTTAGCTGAGCTGCGGTAACCCAGCGCAGCCACTACACAGTATACAGAGCCATCTGCTTTCAGCTCCATAAATTGTGTAATGCGGGTGATGCAGCTTTGGCAAACAGCTGATCTGTCAGCAGGCTGACAATCAGATATTAAAGCCTGACAATATATTTTCACTGGAAAACCCCTTTAAAGGGGTACTCCGCCCCTAGACATCTTATCGGCTGCGACACCCCAGACATGCGGTGCACGGTGCAAACTTTGCTCCGTGCCAGGTGACTTGCGATGCAGGGCGAAGGTTTGTGATGTCACGGTCACGCCCTGTTCGTGACATCATGGCCACTCCCCTAGGCTTGTATTGAGGGGGCGTGGCTGTGATGTCACGAGCGGGGCGTGACCGTGATGTCACGAGCCTCCAGCACTGCACCCGACGCTCTAAACGAACGCAGGGTGCAACAGGGAGATCGTGGGGGTCTCCAGCGGCGGCCCCCCCCCCCCCCCCCCCGTGATTAGACATCTTATCCCCTATCTTTTGGATATGGAATAAGATGTCTGGGGGCGGAGTACCCCTTTAAGACTGCTGGTTGATTTGTGGAGCAAGAGGAAATATTTAAATGGAGTCTCTTAAGGCCCAAAGGATCCAATATGAACAGTATTTACACATTAGGGAACATTAATTTATATATTTACCTAATAGGATTTTTGGACTGAGTTACAATTGAACCTGGTTATCTCCATAGCCGGGACACCCAGGAAACCAGGCAGAAGGTCTAGGACACATACCCCTGGTGACCAGACCAAATGGCTTCATTGTTCTCCAGAGTAACATTTATGGTACTGGGCTTCAAAAAAATAATGGGAAGATTAATAAATTGAGATTAATAAATTGATTCAATTTTGTTGTGCATGTCATGCTGCATTTACAGAAAGAATTGCTCTGAACATTTGGTAGTTATAACTAGGGATCGACCGATTATCGGTTTGGCCGATATTATCGGCCGATAATCACGATTTTGGGCATTATCGGTATCAGCAATTACCTTGCCGATAAGCCGATAATGCTCCGCACCACACTGCAACCGCCCCCCCCCGACCCGCCGCACCGCGACCGCCCCCTGACCTGCCGCACCGCGTCGCACCCCCCACCGCACCGCCCCATTGCCTCCCCCATTCCCGGTTTTATTATTACCTGTTCCCGGGGCCCACGCTACTACTGGCTCCTGCTGCGTCCTGCGTTACGCTGTGTGCAATGACGAGTGACGTGACGTGCGTGACGTCACCGTCAGTGCGCACAGTGACAGCTCAGGAGGAAGCCACCGGAGCCAGATGTAGAGTGGACCCTGGGCCCAGGTAATTATGAAACCGGGGATGGGGGAGGCAATGGGGCCGGGGCAGTGGGGGGTGCGACGCTTGGTAGGGGGCGCGGAGCAGTGCGGCTGTGGGGGGAGCGGTGCGGGGGTGGCGGTGATAGGACTCAGGACCCCCGGACAGGCAGGGGGAGAGTAGCGGGTGGCGGCAGCAGTCTATGGCACCGTAAAAGCCACTGCAGTGCATTGATTTAAAGCGCCCGCTTTAAATCAATGATCTGCAGCGGTGTCGCGGGGGGATAAATAGCCGATAACTTATACCGGAATATCAGTATAAGTTATCGGCTATCGGCCCTAACCTCCACCGATTATTGGTATCGGCCCTAAAAAAACAATATCGGTCGATCCCTAGTTATAACAGTATTATCATGATCAATGAGGACACTTTATAGTGGGATCTGTGCAGCTTGTCTTAAAGGGGTACTCCAATGGAAAACAAATATTTTCAAATCAACTGGTGTGGGAAAGTTATAAAGACTTATAAATTACTTCTTTTACTATTTAGAAGTCTTAATCCTTCCAGTACTTATCAGCTGCTGTATCCTCCACAGGAATGTGCTCTCTGCTTACACCTCTGTCCGTATCAAGAACTGTCCAGAGCAGGAGAGGTTTGCTGTGGGGATTTGCTTGTACTTTGGACAGTTCCTGACACGGATAGAGGTGTCATCAGAGAGCACTGTGGCCAGACTGAAAATAACTACACAACTTCCTCTGTAGTATACAGCAGCTGATAAATACTAGAAGGATTAAGATTTTTAAATAGATGTAATTTACAAATCTGTTTAACTTTCTGGCACCAGTTGATTAGAATTTTTTTTTTCCCCACCGGAGTACCCTTTTAAGGAATTGGTAACCATTCATGTTACAGAGATTACAATAGTGTCAAGTTCAGGGCTGCACTGTGCAAAAGATACACACATAATGTAAATGTGTCAATCCTGTATTTAGAAAGGCAAGGGGCCAAATGTCTGGCACAAGTTACCAATATAAGGAAACATTTTTAAGGGTTCTTTTTAGTTTTTCTGGATAAATAACAGATTTGCATGCATCATATTAAGAAATTACAGTACCAATTAATTTATGTCTGTTTATTCTTATAGGCATCTTCATCTATAGCAACCCTAAATCCAATATCATCCTGCAAAAGGCCTCCACAAGAAATAGATCAGCTATGGCATATTTTCTAAGAGTGGGAATCCTTCTGGTGGCATCTATACTTGGATCAGCTGCCTCAGAATTACCAGACAATGCAAGCTGCACATCATCGGAGGTTGCTGAATGTCAACCAGGAATCATGCTCCCAGTCTGGAGGCCTAACAATCCATCAACAGGAGACAAAGCTGCCCGGGCTGTGGTTTACTTTGTAGCAATGCTTTACCTCTTCCTGGGCGTTTCTATCATTGCTGACCGCTTCATGGCTTCAATTGAGGTCATCACATCGCAAGAGAAGGAGATCACATTGACCAAACCAAATGGAGAAACCAGCGTCGCAACAGTGCGCATATGGAATGAGACAGTTTCCAATCTGACATTGATGGCATTAGGTTCTTCTGCTCCAGAGATCCTCCTGTCTGTTATTGAGGTGTGTGGTCACAACTTTCAGGCAGGTGAGCTAGGGCCAGGAACCATTGTGGGTTCTGCTGCTTTTAACATGTTTGTGATTATTGCCATTTGTGTCTATGTCATTCCCAATGGTGAGTCACGGAAGATCAAGCATCCAAGAGTATTTTTTGTCACAGCCACCTGGAGTATCTTTGCTTACATATGGTTGTACCTCATTCTTGCTGTTATCTCTCCAGGACGTGTCCAGGTCTGGGAGGCGTTGATTACTCTCTTATTTTTTCCAGCCTGTGTGCTCTTTGCATGGGTAGCAGACAAGCGTCTCCTCTTTTACAAATATGTTTACAAGAGGTACCGAGCAGATAAGCGCAGAGGTATCATCATTGAGACTGAGGGGGAGTTCCCCAAAAGCATAGAAATGGATGGCAAGTTGGGGGCATGTGCAGGAGTTCCAGGAGAAACTAAAGAACCTGGAGTGCAAGACAGTGAGGCAGCAGCTGCTGAGGCCAAGGAACTTGACGAAAGCCGTAAAGAGGTCATACGCATCTTAAAGGAATTGAAGCAGAAGTATCCAGAACGTGAGTTGGACCAACTGGTAGAAATGGCAAATTACTATGCATTGCTGCACCAACAGAAGAGCAGAGCCTTCTATCGTATCCAGGCCACGCGCATGATGATTGGTGCAGGCAATGTGTTGAAGAAGCATGCAGCTGAGCACAGCAAGAAGCCAGTCAATCTTCAGGAAGTGACTTCTGAGGCTGGGGAGGAGAACACTAGCAAGATCTTTTTCCAACCTTGCAACTACCAATGTCTGGAAAATTGTGGATTTGTGACACTCAACATTGTTTGCCAAGGAGGTGATGGTACGAGCACATTCTATGTGGACTACAAGACAGAGGACGGCTCTGCCAATGCGGGCTCTGACTATGAATATAGTGAAGGAACACTGATTTTCAAACCGGGTGAGACCCAAAAAGAGATTAAGATTGGTATCATTGATGATGACATTTTTGAGGAAGATGAGCATTTCTTTGTACGGCTCATGAACTTAAGTGTGGGTGATGCAGAAGGAATGTTTGAACCAGATGGAGAAGGACGTCCCAAAGCACGTCTGGTCTCCCCACTTATTGCTACTGTGACCATATTGGACGATGACCATGCTGGAATATTTACTTTTGAGGAGAAACTAGTTCACGTTAGTGAAAGTGTTGGAGTTCTGGAGGTAAAGGTGATTCGAAACTCTGGGGCAAGAGGAACTGTTGTCATACCATATCGGACAGTAGAAGGTACTGCACGGGGAGGAGGCATTGACTTTGAAGATACCTACGGAGAGCTGGAGTTCCAGAATGACGAAACAGTGTAAGTAGAAAAAATACTATCTACTGTTACAATCTGGGGGTATGGAAAGCCATTGGCTACCTTGATGAACCCTATAGTAACTATCATGGAGAATACAGTTAATGTGTTGCAAGCTATGATGAAACTGCAGCTTCCAGTCTGGGACTGTCAGGGCATGCTGAGGGTTGTTCTGTCACCACAGCTGAAGAGCTAAAGCTACTATAAGGTTAAAATATGTGGTACTGCTGTCAGGGGCTGAAACGAAAGAGTACTAAATTGGCCCATCTTTACTTGTCAGCTCTTGCTTGCATTTAGTAATCATCCAATGAGCCCTGCACAAGAGCCATATTAGTCCCTTTATTGAATGAAAGGGGCCCACCAAAATTTGTGGGAGCCACTGTGTGGGCCCGAATGGGGCTAGTAATCATTACAATGGAAAAGTAATCAATATCCAAAACACAATTGAAAGAAAGGGAGCACCATTGTGAAAGTTTTGCCACACATCAATTTAATTGAGCATAAATCAAGTATAATATATTTTAAAGGAAAAGCATAGCAGACTCTATAATGCATTACTGTCCATTAATCACATGTGCTTCATTCTCTTTAACCACTTAAAGGAAAACTGTCACATGTTTTGTCCTGCACTATCCACAGGTACCTGTGGATAGTGCGGGAGACGCTGAACAATTTGAGTCCTACCTTGCCTGGATCCGCTGCGCCGTTTGCCCATTACAGGTCTTTTTCTGTGTATTAAAATTAGCACTTAACTGGCAAAGGCGGGGTTACTGCCTTCAACTGCCACTGTGTTGTAACCGCCGCCCTGCCCGCAGCACCGCCCGGCTAATGAATATTCATATATTGCCTTACTATGTTGTCTCATATCGGCCGAGTCTCAAACTGCCTACACCCTTACTTCAGCGCGGCTCGGGACGAATGAAGCAGCGCTGAAGACCGCTTCCGGGTGTTGTGAGAAATCCCGCACATGTGCAGTAGCGTCCGGGACTCGGCCGATATGAGACAACATAGTAAGGCAATATATGATATTCATTAGCCGGGCGGTGCTGCGGGCAGGGCGGCGGTTACAACACAGTGGCAGTTGAAGGCAGTAACCCCGCCTTTGCCAGTTAAGTGCTAATTTTAATACACAGAAAAAGACCTGTAACGGGCAAACGGTGCAGCGGATCCGGGCAAGGTAGGACTCAAATTGTTCAGCGTCTCCTGCACTATCCACAGGTACTTGTGGATAGTGCGGGACAAAACATGTGACAGTTTTCCTTTAAGGACCCAGGGTTTACAGGTACGCTCTGATGCCCTGGTACTAAAGGACCCAGGGCGTACCTGTATGCCCGTGGGAATTCCGGTCCCCGCCGCTCGCCGGCTGTGGGATCTGTGGCGATTCCGGGTCATATGGGTCTCCGGTGACCCGGAAAATAAGGGGGATCGGGGATGTCCAAGACACCCCCGATCCCCCTGAAGGGATAGGAGTGAGGTGGCAGGGGTGCCCTGACTACCATGGGTGGGCAGAATAGGGGGAACTGTTGTGTGACCGGCGGTGGCGGGGGAGGTCCCTTAACGGCAGTGATCGGTGTTGGCGGGCGGCGATCTTCTCCCTGGTGCGGCGATTCTGCTGACTATGGAAGCCGGTGAGTTGTTGCCTAGCAACATCTGGAGGGCTACAGTTTGGAGACCACTGGACTCTAAACTGTAGCCCTCTAGATGTTGCTAAACGAGAACTCCCAGCATGCCCAGACAGCTGTTTGCTGTTTGGGCATGCTGGGATTTGTAGTTTTGCAACAACAGGAGGGCTACCGTTTGGAGATCACTGTGGAGTCGTCTCTAAACTGTGGCCCTCTAGATCTTGCAAAACTACAATTCCTAGCATGCCCACACAGCAGTTTGTTGTCTGGGTATGCTGGGATTTGTAGTTTTGTAACATCTGGAGGGCCACAGTTTTGAGATCACTGTGTGGTGGTTTCTAAACCGTGGCCCTCTAAATCTTGCAAAGCTACAACTTCCAGCATGCACAAACAGCAAACGGCTGCCTCACCATGCTGGGAATTGTAGTTGCATACCTCCAGCTGTTGCATAACTACATCTCCCAGCATGCCCTTCGGCGATCCAGTACATGCTGGGAGTTGTAGTTTTGCAACAGCTGGAGGCACTCTGGTTGGAAAATACTGAGTTAGGTAACAGAACCTACCTGAAGGTTTTCCAACCAGTGTGCCTCCAGCTGTTGCAAAAGTACAACTCCCAGCATGCACGGTCTGTCAGTGCAAGTTGGGAGTTGTAGTTTTGCAACAGCTGGAGATTTACCCCCCCCCCCATGTGACACAGGCGGGTTTACAGTGAGTTTCCTGCTTCAAGTTTGAGCTGCGTCAAATTTTCCGCCACAGCGCAAACTCCTAGCGGGAAACTCACTGTAAACCCCCGCCACTGCGAATGTACCCCAAAAACACTACACTAACACATAATAAAGGGTAAAACACTACATATACACCCCCTTACACTGTCCCCCCCAATAAAAATGAAAAATGTATCGTACGGCGTTGTTTCCAAAACAGAGCCTCCAGCTGTTGCAAAACATCCACTCCCAGCATTTCCGGACAACAACTGACTATCCCGGCATGCTGGGAGTTTAGCAACAGCTGGAGGCACCCTGTTTGGGAATCACTGGCGTAGAATACCCCTATGTCCACCCCTATGCAATCCCTAATTTAGTCCTCAAATGCGCATGGTGCTCTCTCAATTCTGAGCCCGGTCGTATTTCAAGGAAACAGTTTAGGGCCACATATGGGGTATTTCCGTACTCAGGAGAAATTGCACTACAAATTTTGGGCAGATTTTTCTCCATTTACCCCTTATGAAAAGGAAACGTTGGGGTCTACTCCAGCCTGTTAAAATTAAATTAAAATTTTACACTAACATGCTGGTGTTACCCCATACTTTTTATTTTCACAAATTGATAATTTGCACAGGGGTGGCTGATTTTACAATGGTTCTGACATAAATGCAAAAAAATAAATAACCACATGTGATCCCATTTTGAAAACTACACATCTCACGAAATGTAACAAGGGGTATAGTGAGCCTTAACACCCCACAGGTGTTTGACGAATTTGCATTAAAGTTGGATGGGAAAATAAATAAAACATTTTTTTTACTAAAGTGCTTGTGTTACCCTAAATTTTTCATTTTCACAAGGGAAAATAGGAAAAAAGCCCCCCAAAATTTGTAACCCCATTTCTTCTGAGTAAGAACATACCCCATATGTGGATGTAAAGTGCTCTACAGTGCTCAGAAGGAGCGCCTTTGGGCCTTAGTGCCAGAACAATGGACGCCCCCCACATGTGACCCCATTTTGGAAACTACACCCCTCACGGAATGTAATAAGGGGTACAGTGAGCATTTACGCACCACAGGTGTCTGACACATTTTTGGAACAGTGGTCCATGAAAATGAAAAATGTAATTTTTCATTTGCACAGCCTATTGTTCCAAAGATCTGTCAAATGCCAGTGGGGTGTAAATGCTCACTGCACCCCTTATTAAATTACATGAAAGGTGTAGTTTCCAAATTGGGTCACATCTGGGGGGGGGGGGGGGGGTCCACTGTTCTGGTACATGGGGGGTTTTGTAAACGCACAAGGCCCCCGACTTCGATTCCAACCAAATTCTCTCTCCAAAAGCTTAATGGCGCTCCTCCTTTTCTGAGCATTGTAGTGCACCAGCAGAGCACTTGACGTCCACACATGGGGTATTTCCATACTCAGGAGAAAATGTCCCCCAAAATTTGTAACCCCATTTCTTCTATTACCCCTTGTAAAAAAAAAATTGGGTGAAAATCCAGCATTTTAGTGAAAAAAATTATTAATTTACACATCCAACTTTAATGAAAAGTCGTCAAACACCTGTGGGGTGTTAAGGCTCAATGAACCCCTTGTTACGTTCCTTGAGGGGTGTAGTTTCAAAAATATTATGCCATTTTAAAAAAAATAATTTTTGCTGTTCTGGCACCATAGGGGCTTCCTAAATGTGACATACCCCCGAAAACCATTTCATAAAAATTCACTCTCTAAAATCCCATTGTCGCTCCTTTCCTTCTGAGCCCTCTGGTGCACCCACAGAGCACTTGACATACACATATGAAATATTTCCTTACTCGAGAGAAATTGGGTTACAAATTTCAGGGTGATATCTCTCCTTATACCCATTGTAAAAATTAATAAACTTGGTCTACAAGAACATGCGAGTGTAAAAAAATAAAGATTTAACATTTTCTGCTTCACTTTGCTGCTATTCCTGTGAAACACCTAAAGGGTTAACACACTTACTGAATGTCATTTTGAATACTTTGAGGGGTGCAGTTTTTATAATGGGGTCATTTATGGGGTATTTCTAATATGAAGGCCCCTCAAATTCACTTCAAAACTGAACTGGTCCCTGAAAAATTCCGATTTCGTTTTTTTTTTTGAAAAATTGGAAAATTGTTGCTGAATTTTGAAGCCCTCTGGTGTCTTCCAAAAGTAAAAACATGTCAACTTTATGATGCAAATATAAAGTAGACATATTGTATATGTGAATATACAAGCAGAGAGCTTCAAAGTAAAAAAAAAAATGTTATCAAATTTTGTAATTTTTCATCAAGAGATGATGCAAGTATCGAGGAAAATTTACCACTAACATAAAGTAGAATATGTCCCGAAAAAACTATCAGAATCGGAATCAGAATGAAAAGGATCCCAGAGTTATTCATTCTTAAAGTGACAGTGGTTAGATGTGCAAAAAATGCCCGAGTCCTTGAGGTGAAAATGGGCTGGGTCCTTAAGGGGTTAATATGACTGAACGTTAATAATTATCAATATCATTTATATGTAATCATAAAAGCATGAACATCAGTAGAAATTATGCAAATGGTTTTCAAATCAAATCTTGAATCCCTTAGTTTTACAGGTAGAGTTATTATTGTATCCATGGTTGGAAGAAAATTACCTTGTGTAAATGGGGAGAATGACAAAATGATCCCATCCCATGCACTATGAATTTTCTTGTGTCCTGTTACCCAGCTGAAACATGTAAATGGTTGATCTCCAACTACGGTAAATAGTCAAACCATAGTATCCCAACACGGGACATTGTAAGGTTCTTTCATGGTCCTGAAACCAACCAAGAAACCCCTGAGCATGAACCCCGATTTTAATGGATAAGGCAGACGATTTCTTCCCTGAGAGGTGATTTTGGGGATAGAAGGATCAAGTTTGTTGTATTTCAATATTTGTTCTCAGGAAACTAAGGGAGCTAAGTTTCTCTTTAAGGAAAGTGCAAAAGTGACTTGTGGTGTCTTGTAGGACAAGTATGCTCCACTGGGAAAAATCTCCAGAAAGAAGAGAAGCCACCCATTTGAGGTTGATACCTGCAAGTCGGTGACAGACTCTTTTAACAGCCATAAAACATGACTGGACATTATTAACCAAGCAAAAATCTCCCCCAGGGAAGTAAGCCGCTACGAGAAGAGTCGAGCAGCCACTTACCTCACTCTTTATTTAGAACAGGTCAACACTTATCCAAGATGAATGTTCTTATGTGTTGGAGTTCAGGAGAGGTAACTTATAGGGAAAAAGGTGGTCTTTATGAAACATACCCTATAAATGTGGATCTGTTTCCATGAGTAAACTCCACTGACGCTATCACCGCTCCAGACATCAGAAATCAGGTATGACTCCAGTAAACCTAGCTACCTTCACTTTCCTTCACTTCTCAAGACAAACCCTCAGGGGTCCAGAAAGCTGAGATGTTGGGAGTTGTTAGTGGGGACTTCAGATGATGGCATTTTTTGCTGTCCCTGTGTCTTCCATTAAAACAAAAAAGTACAGTATGGATATTTCTTTGACCCATTTTGACACAATGATTCCTTTATGTCACAAGCATGATCAGGTATATAGCAGCTCTGACAGTTTTGGCCCAGTTTTTCTATGCCAATATGACAACTCAACCGAATACCCCAAACATGCTTTAAAATAAAAGTGTGGAGTTCATCCAAAGCTTTAGTCTGCAAGTAATGGACACACTGGGCACATTGTTGTGACAGGTAGGCAGACGATAGTACATTTAAAGGTGCTGGAGCAGTTCTATACAACACGGTGCACCCTGGGGAGGATTATGTGCTGCTTTCAGGAAGAGTTAATTACCCGCTAATCCTGCTTGTAGATCAGTCGGAAAGGCGGTAACAGAGAGTCAATATTTAGCCATTATAACAGGAGCATTCGGCCAGCAAGGAGTAACGGGAGCCGAGTCTGGTGAGGTTGAAATTAAATACCCTTCTCCCACAGCAAAATGTCCAACTTGTAGAACACAGTCGTTTATAGCTGGGGGGGGGGGGGGGGGGGTCACACCTCACAATCCAGGCAGGACAAGGTTAAAGCTTTTACCAAATCCCCTGATATTCCAGTTCTTGGTTGGTAAATGGAAATTTAGCAGTTTATGTGAGTGTGATCGACTGACATGGAATGCTGGGTCGTCTCAATGTCTAGTATATCTTCACTGCACCAAGGCCATTTCTCACAGATCTTCCTACATCGTCTGTTGCCTCTTCAGACATGCTCTCATGTTTCTTCACATGCTATCGGTCAAGCCAATTATTGGATTTACATTCTGTGAAAGATCTTCAACGTATGGATTTTTTTTTTCCTATTCTCCTTTAGTATTAAAAGGTTTGTCAGTCTAAAGCAGTGATCTCAAACTGTGGCCCTCCAGATTTTGCAAAACTTCAACTCCCAGCATGCCCAGACAGCCAACAGAGTCCAATCAGTTTAATGGTGGCTTCATTCGGGCCACTTCCGGCACTAAGTAGAACTGGTAGTGACTAAAGACAGATAGATTTCTATGATATCAAGGGGTTGTCTCACGAATACTAGTTGACTCATGTTACATCATGTAGAACATAACAATTTTTTAACTATAATAAGAACTAAAAAAATATATATTTTGTGTCTAGTTATTGTTGCAGTATAATTTTATAGTGTTATTTTACCATCTCTAACCATTCACCAGTGGCACACATGGCCTGTTCCATTTCACTCTCAACTCTAAAACATCAATACATGGGATCAGACCTGGACTCTACTGTAGCATGACTGAATACCAATGATTCTAGACTGGGTTTTCTGCTCAAGGAGATCCTCAATGCCCACAACTTAGTTAAAAATGTTAAGCAGGTGTTATCTTATACCCACTCATATTGCCCGAAATGTCCTAGGATACTGTCCCAACTGTTTCCATAATTGCCCTACTACTGAGGATATGCTGCGCATCAGGTGGACGTGCCTGAGCATCAAGACTTATTGGAGGTCAAGAGGCATATGAATGCCCTAATAATGTAAGAGGTTACATAACCCTACATAAAAAAACCACCCCCTCCCTGCAAAACCCACCCCATACACTTATTTAATGCTTACAAACTAGATAAGACCCCAGTCAGGATATCCTTAATCTCACAAGGGTCCCCTTAATAGGGTCATCAGTTGCACATTTTCAAAGTCATCTAAAAAGATGCAAATAAGTTTTTCCATTTAAAAAAAATGATGCATACAATTTTTCTTTCAAATAAAACGCATCCAACTAATGCTATTCCACTATTTTGATAGACAAACATGACAGATTTCAATGGATTTGGTCCTGTTGTATTTCCTACTTATAACCATCCAGTTAAAATATCTTCTGCTAGGCGCACCTACCTAGTCTCTGTCTGGTGAGTTATCATTGCTCCTCCCCTTTCTTCCCTTTGCCCTCCCATTCCTTTCCTCTTTATTATCTCTACCTATACCTTTACCGGCCCCGTATAGTCTGTAGGTCTTTGTTCAGTAAATGCATCAGTAGAATGAAGGCTTGGGAACCTATTCATACTATTCTTTCCCCATCATATAGTGGGAAGTTCCCAATAGCATAGCTGTCATTTAATGCATTTATGGTCTGAGAGTTTACAGGGATACATGTAACTCTAACTAAAAGATTCATCATCTCTTGTGAGAATTGTTGTGTAATAAATTACACTATAATATATTATACTATGTAATTAAGTGCTTATCTCTTTCTATTTCTGGGGTTTGCTTCTCAGACATGTCAAGCTTTTTGATGTTATATAACTGTATATATTTACCCCTTTTGGTTACAACATGGGTCCATAAGATCTTTGCCAGCAGGGTCCATGGCATCTACTTTTCCATGGTTTCATTGTGCCATTGCTAATACTGATGTGTGTCAATGCCATGGTGTAGTCAACTACTCGTTCTAGGAGTGCTAAACCCCTAGAAGATGAGATGCTAAGGACCATGCCTTTGGTGATGCCATTAAGATGTCAAGTCATTTCCTTTTCATCTGAAATGGGACTATTTATGTAACATGCTGGATTATCATAATTATCCAGACCATTGGAAGCTGTACTTTTATTCCATGCAGTACCACTTTCTACCACTGCGAATGATGCCACTGCAAAAACCTAAGCGTTGAACACTATCTAATCTAACATCGCTTTGAGATGGATAATTAAAAAGTTAACATGAGAAAATCTCCAAAATTTGCTTTGGGTCCAATTCCATTGAATTGGCCAGTCAGATACTGTTTGGACTAAATGAATCGGAAGTGTCCAAATGCCTTGAAATGTTGTGTATGGTACTCTGAATTCTCTTAGGAGTTTATACAACCCCTTTAAAGCTCTTTAACACCAACACCAGCAACATATATGTACCATGGCTATGGGTAAATGGATAGTAGCCAGTGGCACCAAACAGCCTGTTTAAGAACACAGTGCCTACAAAAGACTATGGGGAAGCCTGAGGGGCCGTCATCATTGGTCATGCGACCCTCCTTCTGATCATTAAAGAGTACCTGTCATGATCCTGTTAAATTTTATAATCCTCCCAGTTCACTGCCCCATCATGATAAACTATTTTTATTATTTTTTAGTTTTCTACCTTGATATTTCTCTGTATTTTCTGCTCAATCTCAGTCAGATTCCCAGACTGGGAAGGGGCGTTCCCCAGCAGGCGTGACATCATCTGAAGCCATACAGGGGAGAACTTCCTCCCTCCCTCTGCTACACACAGCCCAGAGCAGTTCAGTGTGTGAGATGAGCTATGATTGGCTAAGGCTGTACATCCCTCCTCAGCACTCCAGACTGCATTTCCTGATTTTGGACTTCTGCCAGGCCAGCAGGAGTCCAAAGTCTGTGCAAGAGATGGGGGAAAATGTGCTCTGGACAAGTAGGGAGACACCTGGTGGCAGCTTTTTTTTTTAACACAAATAAAACATAGAAAACTTATTTTTTTGAAACAAAGTACATTAGAAAGATTTTTTATTTACCATAAGGAGTGCAATAGCAAAAATTAGTTTTAATGAGAGTGCCCATTTAAAGTTGGGATCATTCAAGTGACTTGACAGAATCTTACAAGTTTTTATTTTTTTCACAATCCTTTTAGGAAATTTGGAACACATTTTACTTGTAGTTCAAAATAGGTAGTTCCCTAGGCATCATCAAAACCCTCTTGGCTGAAATGGGGGCGACACTCCACCACGCTGTGTTCCAAATCGATTTTCTTACCTCTATAAAGGAGGCATGCTAGCTCTAAAAAGTACATTGAAGCTGTTGTACCCTAATACAAATTACTACAACCTGCTCATCTCCTTTATTACTTGAGTTCTCTGCCCACCAGCACTTCTACTCCAAGCATTGTCCACCAGTCCTCAAGTGTCTACCAGTCCCCAGTACTGGCCAAAGAAATACAAGGTCAGCATATGTTTTCTATATTTAGCATTGCACTTTAATAAAGGATGTGACTGTGCTCTTCAGGAAAGACTTTGTATACTTTTAGGAGGATGTTTACACTCCATATTATCTCTACTATGGCTTACATGATTTATTTCTTACCAGTGATGCAAGCAGAACACGCAGTTTTGTCATATAGTATTTTCTCATGTCATCAGCATGACTGAGACATACCTCTATAGGGTACTATATGGTGCCCATTAAAATCAAGGGGCTCTCTGTGAAATGCACAGACATGCCGGGTCCTTCAGAGTGAGGAGCACACTTTGTAGAGGCTCTCTGGTCTCTCTAGGTGTCCTGCCAAGGCTTTCTTTCACCTGAGGTAAAGATTCACCTCTCTGCCCTAGTTCATAATCTAAAAAAACAGACTAAGAATGGCTTGTTGGTGTCATGACTAAAGGCGTGGACAGGGAGAGTGGGCCCTAAGCTGTCCCTAGAAACACTCTCCCTGCCTACTTGCCCATCCACCCTAAACAGTGGATCGACAACCACGGTGCCGGTCCCTTCCTGCGCTAAAGTGCAAAGGGCGTAAAGCTACACAAATAATACTGTACATAGTCGGGGACAGGTCAAAAATGTAACGGGAAAACAACCAAACAACCAGATAAGCCAGACAGGATATATATATATATATATATATATATACATTCAGGGCAGGATATAGCATACTAACATACAGTTCAGAAACTGGAATCAAGACAGATGTGAATAAATGAACAAGACTAAATATGGAATAAGTATACAGCAGAAACCAGGAGATGCAGGGGATGAACAGATGAACTAAGCGTAAAACACTAAACAGGTCAGTAAACATAGAACACTGTTCACACTTGACACTGAACAAAGAACAAACTAGACTCCCCACTCCAAACATGGAGGGACATCAATACCAAAGCCAAATAGACTACTAGCCTGCGGGCACACCGCACCGTGTGATCAAGATACTGGCCTAGAAGGAAACAGAAATATAATGCATGGAACACAAGACTGAGAACAAATCATTATAACAAACAGGAATATTACAAAATCAATTTCCATAACATGGAGGAAAACGGGTCCAGATGCCAAACAGAAATACAGTGACCCTCCGACTTACGATGGCCCCGTCATGTGATCAGTTCAACATACGATTGCCTCTCAGAGGCCATCGTATGTTGAAGGCAGCATTAACATACAATGCTTTTGTATGTCGGGGCCATCGCATAAACGGCTATCCGGCAGCGCAGAGTGCTTCAGCTGCCGCCGAATAGCCGTTTAATGTGCCCCTGCGAGTGTCACTCATCTGTCACTGCCGCTCCGGACCATCCTCTTCATGCTCTGCTGCATGGCCGTCACTCTCCTTCGTCATCATCACATCGCCGCGCACGCTGTCCAATGATCCAATTGGGGTGGCGTGCATGGCAAAGTGATGGCGCCGATGAAGAGCGACGATCAAGGGCTGCGGTGACGGTCTGGAGCCGCAGGGAAACGTGAGTATAACTTTGTCTATTATTATTGCACGGATCCCTCAACATACGATGAATTCAAGCAACGATGGTTAATTTGGAACCAATTACCATCGTATGTTGAGGGACCGCTGTAATACAAAACCAAACTCCATAACATGGAGGAATATGGGTCAGGACTCTAAACAGGAATACTAAATACAGAGCACAGGTACAAGCAAGACTCACAGTGTGAACACAGACTAAGATATCAAGGTTAAAGCAGAACGGACATACATAACGCTAAAAA
This sequence comes from Hyla sarda, assembly GCF_029499605.1. NCBI lineage: Eukaryota > Metazoa > Chordata > Amphibia > Anura > Hylidae > Hyla > Hyla sarda. The sequence goes on along the minus strand of NC_079197.1, from coordinate 135,590,866 downwards.
CCGACAGATGTACTTAAAACCAAGCAGACAAAAATCTATCATAAACAGGCATAATAACCGTGGTTAAAACTCAGATATAAACAGATAGACTAAAACAGTAATAGTCAGAATAAGAACGAATCACCAGCGCAGCGTTCCAACAGAGCTGGAGTTTTAAAGCCACACCTGAACTGCAATAGGGTGAGAGCATTAACTCTTCCAACCCTGGGAAGAATTAGCACAGAAACTGCTCAGACATAAAAACTAGTGTCTGAACAGACCCCAAAACAGGAAAATAAAAAAACACAAAAACAGACATTACTGTTGGCCCATGGCATCCAGTGCCCACCAGCCACCCTCTGCACTTGTATTACCCTATACTCCATTTCTACACATATTGGTGCCTTATTATCTATTACTTATTATATAATGTATTTCTAGATTTGAGCTGCCTAGATTTCATGGAATATTTTCTCACATGCCCCTTGTCACGGATCTGTTTAATAGATGACATGACAGGATCTAAACTAGCCTGTGCACTCTGGAAAATGGTGACAGGAGATCACTGCAGCATAACAGAGGCCTATCCACCCACCACTGCTGCCGAATTCAAGACACGGCTTCTTCTTCTGCTGCTTTATTTTACCAGGTTTTAATCACCCAACAGGGAGCGTGGGCTGAGTGATTCTGTGTGACTGTGAGGAGCTTTCACAGTATTAATGATGGATGGGTCCTCTAAGCTAACAAGGGATCAGTGAACAATCAGGGTTCAGGCTTCTCACTTCCTCCTAATCCACAGCGTGAATGGGAAATGTGTGCGCCTATTACAGTTCGTATAGAATTGGCAATTTCACGCTTCTATATGAGCTAGAGATTGTGAGATTCTTGAAGATAGTGCAGAGGTAAATTGGTGTTGTCAGCCAATGATATGTCAGATTATAATCTGTACCCTCCGCTGAAAAATGTCAATTAGGATCCAAATACGGTATTTTGGGGGTACTGTGGGTGGCGCTGCTCTGAAGTCACAGTAGTAGCCAATGTTTTATGGCTAGTATAGCTGGCTCTGTTTTGGACAAATAGAGTTCCAGATGCCTCTTATTCATATACCTTTTCCTCTTTTAAACCTCCTTCTTCAGGAATTAACATGGCTGACACTTTTCTGGGTGCAGAGAGGCCAGCTATATTATGAGGCACAATGGTTGATTCTTTTCTAAAGGCACCTTGGTCGAAACTTTTTTTGGGGCACCATGTTTAAACATTTCTCAGGACACAGTTTCTGACTCATTGCTGACCTGCGAAGGAGGGAGCCCCTCCGAAACGCGTTGTTCATCCTACACTGATTCTTTTTATGACTATACTATAAAAAGTTATCACCATCCTCTGCACCATCTCCGATTACTAATTTCACCCCGCCGGTGTAGCGCTGCAGCACCAAAATTGCTACCCACAGGAAGGTTTAGGAGACCCTTGCCGGGATTCCTACCTCTCACATCCGCTATAGGATCGCACCCACCGTCTCTGACGGGGCCGACGGCCAGCTGCTCCTGGCGCACCACGGAAAAGATACCTGCTTAAGGCTTACAATCAGCGTTGCACCTGAAGGCACCGTGGTTTCTTTTTTTTTTTATCCTGCTGGCATTATGTCCTGTAAGTACAGTGGTCTTTACTTTTCTAGAGTACACTGTTTTACTTGGTGCTGAAGTACAGTAACCGACTCTGTTTTGAGGAACAACAGCTGACTCTGTTCTTAGATGGAGTAGCTGACTATATACTTAGGTCCCGAGGCTGACTCTGATCCAAGGGCACAGTGGATAAGTCTCTTTCGAGGACTCCATAATTTACTTGTTCTGTGGTGTTCACGTGGAGGATGGGCATAGAAGGCCAGGCTAGCGGAAGGAAAAGTCTTTTATAGTGTTATGTGTGGCAGGGTGGTCTTGCTAACATGATGAGTTACCCTGTAAACCTGTGCAACTTATGAAATGGAGGGTCTTGCACAGATTATATTAATGAGTGTTTGACCATGATGTATACTTGGTGTGGCGTCTGGGTATGTACCCGTTAAGTTGAAGAAAAGTGCTCTGACTCAAGACGGTCTTTGGAAAAACCTCCAAAACTCTGCACATTGCCATCATCACCATGCTCGTGACCCAGGCCTATTTAAGGTTAGAAGATACCAGCAACTGGAGCATTACTTGGTTCTCTGGTGCAGACAAGTCTTAGTTGAACTGACTATAGCTAGGCTTTAATAACAGGACCTAGCAGACTAAACTGGTCTATCAAGAAGGAGCAGAACTGGGAGACTTCCTCACACTTCTCTGGCTAGAGTTAGACTATACAGGTTTGGGCCCAATACTGGTTAGGAACTCCTCCATCAGCCCTTCTAGAGGTTTTTATATAGAAACTGACTGGGGAGACATGTGGCCAATGATTCACTCATCCTGTACAGAGTAATCCCCCTTTGGTGGCAGCAAAAGTGCATATGTTAACCATTACATATCTGTAATACCTCAATGTATGCTGCAATAGCAGTGTGACATACAAAATCATATTTATACATATTGGACTCATGATACCCAAAGATAAAATTTTGCCACATATCTTCCCACTTTAGTATTCGGGCCACAGGTACCGGCACTCTGCGCTCTGCCTCTTTTCTAGGGCACATAGGCTAACTCTATTTTGAGGGCCATATGACTGGCACTGTTTTGGGGACACAGTGGCTATAACAATTTTGTGGGTGCTGTTTCTGGCTCTGTTTTGAGGACATATTTCTGGAAGTAAAATGAGAGCATCTGTCATGCTCTACTCTTTGGCGGGCCTCTCTTTTAGTTTTCCACAAACAGACTCCATACCCCTCACCTGTTCCTGGTGCAAAGACTACTTGTCTCCTAATACCCAGACATCACTCCTCATAATAACACATAGACCACGGGGCCTGAATGGAATTTTCTCTAGTTATTAGTGTGAGAAGGTCATGACTTTTCTTATTGGCGACCTATTGATTACCAATTTATTTGTGCTGCGCTGTTACTAGGTGTGACATACATAATATAATAGATAAAGCACCTGGAATGTGAAAGGTCACTGTATAAGACCCACACAATGTGCATATGTATTCAGCAGAACTGTAAGGGGAGATGCCTGACAATTTATTCTATAAATCTGCAATACCATTAATATGGAAATTAGGCTGTAGGAAATATGCAGCACATATTGCAGACCCCATGAGAATACACCAGTATTGCAAATAACACAATGTAAATGCATGGCAATTTACAGATTTACCATTGGGGCCTAGTAGCTTATTGAGGTTTTTTGACTCCGTAACTGCTAGAAGCCAATGCAAAAGATTGATATTCAGCACTTGGGTAAACTAATATTCTGCTTTATCCCGAGTTCCATTACAACATGTCCCGCAATTGTAGAAATCCAGTTTACCCAATTGACAAATCTGGCATATCTGTAGACTTAGTTTAGGTTTAGACCAACTATTACTTGGCTTGCTTCAAACCAGAATCATGTGCCAAAGTTTCTAAACATTATTTGGCGCATGTAGGTTATGTCCCCTTTATACCAAGACAAGGGGGGTTATTTACTAACGTGTTCCCGATCGTTTTTTATCAGGCTCTGTGGCTGAATTTTGGTGCATGTTCCGTGCGCCAGATTTTGAGCCCAATGAATACAATAAACTCGACCAACTCTCCACTTTCCTCAGAAAACCCAAAAAGGGGGCATGTTCCCGACAAAAGTGGTGTGCCCCGGACAAATTTACTAAGGCTCCACATAAAATGTGGGAGATTTGAGCTCTGAAAAACCTGCTAGATCAGAACAATTGTAAAAAAAAAGCAAAACTTAGGGAAAAGCAAAATGTAGGGAAAAATTTGTAAATTCTGTGGAAAAATACCTGTCTGGGAAAAAAGACACAAAGAAAAACTCCACTCCACTCTTAGTAAATCAATCCCAATGTCTAAAACTAATAAAACAGTCTGCAGGGAGTGACAGTGTAGCAGATGTTAATCTATGCTCATCCTGGTCTCAGTAGTCAAGTAGGCGGTCCTACCCAGTGATGGGACAGCTCTCTATATACGCACCTATACACAGATAGCTATCAGTCGCTCAGTAGGTCCACCTTAAAGGGGTACTCCGGCGCTTAAACATCTTATCCTCTATCCAAAGGATAGGGGATAAGATGCCTGATCGCGGGGGTCCTGCCACTGGGGACCCCCGTGATCTTGCACGCCGTACCCCATTAAAATCAGTCCCCGGAGCATGTTCGCTCCGGGTCTGATTACTGTCGATCACTGGGCCGGAGCGTTGTGACGTCACGGCTCCGCCCCCGTGTGCCGTCACGGCCATCACGCCCCCTCCCATAGACTTACATTGAGGGGTGGGGCGTGACGTCACACGGGGGCGGAGTCGCGACGTCACGCTCTTTCGCTTGCGTGGTCAGGATCCGAAGCCTCCAGCGTTGCCGGAAGCCGTTGAGGTGGGTGCTGCAGCCGAGATCCCGGGGGTCCCCAGCGGGGTCCTTTGGATAGGGGATAAGATGTCTAAGCACCGGAGTACCCCTTTAACTACTTCGCCCAGAATGAGCAAATCAGCATGCTTTGTTCATGGCATTACTTGGGGTCCCATTAGCTGGACCCCACACATGTAATATACCGGTGTCTAAAGCTTTCATATGTACTTAAAGACATTTAGGTGCTGAATGACCCCAAAACATGTTGTGTATAAAATTACTAATTTGTCAAGATATATCCAAGATAATTGAGTGTTCTTTAGGCAATGTCAATAGCCTTACAGAAGAATTCAATAAGGAAAAAAGCCTTCTGTTGTATCATTTCACATTTCTTTGCTGGCACTGATGATCCTCTAGAATCTGTTCCATCTATGAGGCAACCTTTGTGTTTCTTGTAGAAGAGATCACCTTGACACCTCTCTCATAAACAGCAGTCTCTGCTGGTAAACAATGACATAATCACATCTACACATAACACTGTGCTCTCTACACCGAAATCCAATAAAAGAAGAGAAGGAGAGGTCGAGGCATTATATAAAATGGAGTGTTTATTGCAAGCAATGAAAAAATGTATGATCAGTTATGTCAATTACATTTTGCAGTCCTTGAACTGAAGACACAAGCTGTAGTCACTATCCAAACCCAAGCAAACTGATTCTCCTTTCAGCTAACCTCACTCCTGTAATTCTTTGCAAAGAATCCAGAGTTGAATCTTCAATCTTACATTTTTGACTATAGGATCTACTCACTTTAGGACTCATTTGGGTCAAGACAATATGATCCACACCATTTTAAGTTGTCTGACATGTACAGAAGAAGAAGGCTCAATAACCCCGATGAAAATGGCTCCATTATAGTGTGCACAAAGGATTTGAGCTTTACATTTCTAGCCCTACCATGATCTTTTGGTCAAGTCCTCATCCACTTGTTTTCTAACAATGCAGTGCCTCTAGAGAAGGGGCCCTCTGTACTGCACAGGTTGTCCAACCCAGTACGAAACCAAAGGCTTTGTCTCCATTTCTTCAACACCCCCATAGCAGCCACATGGGTTGCCTCTATGGTATGGACGCACTTGAGCATGTATCACCCAACTTTTGTAGTTTGGAGTAGTTTTTTAGAGTTCAATGACTCCTGATGGGCTTATGAATAGTGCTTCTCCAGAATGTTGTGCCTGCTGTTATATCTCCAGGGTTCCACTTTGGACAGTCGATTTTTGTTAGAAGGGCCCAAACTATCCACCTTCATCAATCAGCTGTTATCTGTGGAAATACCTGCCAGTAAATGTTCAATATCCCTGCAGCGCCACCCCAGGGGAAGTTAATTATTACACAGTGCCCATTCAAATAATTGGGTTGTCAGTGTAAACCTGGGCAGAATAGGTCTTGCAGAGCGAGAAACACTCTTTGTAGCTGCTCTTAATCCTGGAAAGACCATCTTCTATTAAGTCCCAAACAGGGACAACAGTATCCCAAAATAGGGTATATCAAAACTGGACAACTCTTTTCATGGTATATTGAACTCAACCATATTGTTGGTAGTTGTCCCCCACCCCCTTCTCAGTTGGACAATGTTGTATTCACTAATAAAGAAGTGAATCTTCTCTTGGATATTTAGAAAAAGATGTCCGTCCAAAATACCTATTTATTCTTACAGTACCCTGGTTTAGTAGTTTTACCATCATGTGTGAACACACCCTTACACACTTGTATAGTTATAACATTGCTGTAGTTGGTCATCACAGGTTCATTTCTGTAAAACTGCTGCTTCGCATGCCCATAGTTCTGTCCTATAATTAATTATATAAACTTGGATAATTGACCCTATATAAAAAGCCACATTTTACAAGGATCTTGGTTTAATGATTTAATGTCTGTGGATAAAATCCAGTTCTTGCGCAGATTATCCCTCTGACATTATACTTTAATTCCTTATTCTAATGTTTCAACCACATTTATTACAGATCAACAAGGGCAAAGCAAATCCATTTAAATCTTGACCTTTCCTTAGTCTCATGTTCAAGCTTCTTACTGTTATACTGTCTTCCATTACACTACAGACACATTGGAGATTAATAGTTCTGAAATACCAATGGTTCAAACAGTCAAGAACACACATGGGCTAGAAATGTCTACAGTTTAAAGGATGGGTTTAAAGGATGGGTTTAAAGGACCAGCTTGTAACGCATACCAGGTCACATGCCGTTTATAGTATACGTGTCCTCCTAAGCACAAGTGATTTCAGGGACTAGGGCCCAGGTAAGACTGCATCCTCAGAACCTCTGTATTTACACACCTGTCTATGTATTCTAACATGAACAGGCATATCGGAGCAATCCCTAACCACACTTGTCACCAAGCCCACCATGCAATCAACCAGCCACACTATTAACAAACACACCATGCAACTAACCAACCAATAAAATAGCCAACAAACCAACCAACCAGTTAAGATACTGCCCATTTAAAACATTATATAACATAAATAAGTAATGATCTGTATTATGCAGCTTGGTACCTGGGGAAACACATTTGTTGGCACAGGTCATCCTTGACAGATCTGATCAGCTACTACATGCCTGTGCATTTTTTCTAATGAGCCTGTGTAGTGGTTGCGGTATTACTACAACACAGGTGCGGCATAGTCCTGATGAATGCCTAATTGACTCCTTCATGCACATTTTCTTGCCGATTCCACTAATATCAACAGTGCTGATCATAAGAAGGTAGGAGAGATTAGTTATATTCATCACACCATGAATTGTGTGGTTTTTGCAAATGAGCATAGGGAGAATCTTTGACCTGCGAAGACATCTCAATCTGGTCTCCCAGGAAGCACAGACATTTGGAAGATTTGGATTGGTTCAATTAAACAAAACTACCCTTGGGGTAGTAAGAGGTCAATAACCAATAATGCACTAAACCCCAGGGCCTAAGCCTGGGGTAAAAAAAAACAACCCCAATTGCTTACCCCTAAAAAGTTACTTTTATTGAGTACTAATAAAATGTCCCAAAAATAACGCTTTAAAACTGATACCAGGTGTACCTAGTACTTATAACATTAAGGTCAAGAGAATAGTCTCCACTATTTCTCCAAAAATAGCCCTGCAGTGGCTAGTTGTGTAGAGGGTAACACACTGGTACCGCTTAAAAACAAAACACTATTGCCGCCTCTACATGTTTCGCCGCTCCCGCGGCTTTCTCAAGAGGCAATGGTGGTAATGGCCACCATTGCCTTTTGAGAAAGCCGCGGGAGCAGCCTCTTGAGAAAGCCGCGGGAGCTGGTGTGCTGAGAGGAACTTAAAAAGGGTACTCTGGTGGAAAACAAGTAGAAAACAAATGTTTTCAAATCAACTGGCGCAAGAAAGTTGAACAGATTTGTAAATGACCCTTCCATTGCTTATCAGCTTCTGTATGCTTCAGAGGAAGTTGTGTAGTTCTTTCCAGTCTGACCATAGTGCTCTTTGCTGACACCTCTGTGTCCGGAACTGTCCAGAGTAGAAACAAATGCCCATAGCAAACCTCTCCTGCTCTGGACAGTTCCTGACATGTTCCTCTAAAGCATACAGTAGTTTACAAATTTGTATAACTTTCTGGCATCAGAGTACCCCTTTAACACCAGAAAAGCCATCAGTTCAAGATATACAGTATATTCCGCTAGACAACCCCAGGATCTTAGACCCACATGGTGATAGACAGATATCCTCTGGTTAAATGATTTGTCACATATATATATATTTACAGAAGTGGAGGCCTACATTCAAAAAATCTGTCCCAAACCAGACCGGCTCGGGAAACTGATTGTCTATTGAACAGGATGACACATAGTGGCACTGGCTAACATTAAAGACAATCTTCATGATTGCAATCACATTCTGAGAAGTGGTGTACAAGCCCCATCAGGAAAAGACCTATAAGAAGAGATGTTCTGGGTGGGAACATTTATTATATTAATTATTGCTACACTCTTTGCTCGGGGTTTCATTTTCCCTCTGTTCCATGTCAACTTTGGGGGATTAAGAATGGGTGCTTGTGACAGAAAAATACCATTTGGCTTCTAATTGATTATTTTGAGATGTTTTAAAGGGGTATTCCAGGAAAAAACTTTTTTTTTATATATATCAACTGTCTCCAGAAAGTTAAACAGATTTGTAAATTACTTCTATTAAAAAATCTTAATCCTTTCAGTACTTATGAGCTTCTGAAGTTAAGGTTGTTCTTTTCTGTCTAAATCCTCTCGGATGACACCTGTCTCGGGAAACACCCAGTTTAGAAGAGGTTTGCTATGGGGATTTGCTTCTAAACTGGGCGTTTCCCGAGACACGTGTTATCAGAGAAGATTTAGGCAGAATAGAACAACCTTAACTTCAGAAGCTCATAACTACTGAAAGGATTAAGATTTTTTAATAGAAGTAATTTACAAATCTGTTTAACTTTCTGGAGCCAGTTGATATATATAAAAAAGTTTTTGCCTGGAATACCCCTTTAATTGTGATTTCAGCTTGTGCCAGCAGGAGCTCTATCACCGACAGGTGCACAATGACTTCTTATTTCTCAGGTTCTTGAAGATACAATTGACACCATCATTATAGTGTTATAGCCTTTTTCATCTAGCCTCCTTTTGTCCTGCATTGACTGCTGTGAATTTCATCCTGCTGATCTTGATGCTTGTAATCTTTCCCACTTTCAGAGCAGCCGAGATTATTTTGTATGGTCCTTTTAACTTACTCTTCATATGATGTTCTTAGATGGTTGGTTAATGTAAAGATTTTTATAGTTTTGATTAATCAAGTTACATTTTTTTACTGTTTGAAAAGATTGTTATCAAACATATGAAAAGGACTTTCAGTCCTGGCACCATTCTCTATGATCGTCACTGCTATCGAGCCTCTGTAGTGTTTCACAACCCCTGCAGTCCTACTGATTCTGGAAGGAAGGATGAATTGGGGTGGATGAAAGCAATAATTGTGTTCATAGGAAAACAATGACCCATCAGAACTTTACAGCCAAAATCTATCAATAATTCAGTGTATTAAATGAATAAATATAAATAAAGCTTCATGCCTTAAAGGATGTATCCCAACATTACAACTTATCATATTCAGGGCTGCCATCAGAAATTTTGGGGCCCCTTACACAGCTCAAGGCCTGCTCCCCCACCCATGGCCCATCCCGACTCCACCCATGGCCCATCCCGACTCCACCCATGGCACATCCCGACTCCACCCATATGCCCTTGACTCCGCCCAGGCTTAAATTAATATATTAATGCTATATTTAAATAGTTTGGATATTTATGAACAAGATTATACCACATATGTATATGTTTACATAATTTTATTTCAACAAGGGGAAAACCTGGATGATTAAAACTTTTATTAGAGAAGGGGCTTATTCACATTAATTACTTTTTTTTTTTTCTTTTACACATTTTTTTCACAATCATTTTATCCCTATATGATATGATTCATCACAGTGGTAATGATCAGCCCGCTGGAGCTAATTTCACGCATTTAGGCATCTAAAGGGTTAACCGCCCGATCGACGATGTCAGCCATTAGCCATGGGTCCCTGTTGCTGATAGCAGCTTGGATTCACTGGGTATGAAACTCTCAGCTTTTGAGCACACTTTAAATTGCAAAAGTGGTTGCGGGGTGTACACTTATGCCCTGTCCCCTTGTGAGGTTATGCAATAAAAGCAACTATTAACAGAGGGGCCTACCCAAACCATATGGGGGCTCCATATAGTTTGGGTGGGCCCCTCTGTTAATAGTTGCCCCCTTATAGTTGTTGTAGGCCCGGGTCCCTCTCAGAGGGGCCTACAACTATAAAGGGGGAAACTGTTTGCAAACAGGGCCTACAACAACTATGTGGGCACAAATTGCCCCTATATAGTTAGTTGTAGGCCTCTCTCTGCTGCTAGTTGTTGCCCCCATATACTTGTAGGCTTTAGCCCTTGCTCCCAGGCAGCAGGCCCCAGCTACCTGCTACTGCAATAGAATTCTGCCCCGAGCCCCCGGCCCCAAGTCATATTATATATAATTTTTTTTTACAGTACCCTCCAGCCCTCAGGGCAGGCACCGACTCCTCTACCTTTCATGTTGCCGATGCCGCTCTCCTCCTCGGTAGCCAGCATAGCAGTAGCAGGCCCCGCACAGCAGCAGCAGGGCAACTCTTCTCTGCTCCACTACAGCGCTACTGTGTAGTGTCAGGGGCCAGGCCGGCGCTGTATCAGAGCACGTCGGATGTGCCTGCATGCGGCACGTTCAACACACAAGTAGTACCTCCCGCCGGCCACTACTGCCGGCCCCGGAGGTATGCGGAGCGTGCTGCTGCTTTTGTGTCAGTGTGTGACTGATTGACTATGGGCTCCCTGCTAGTCTCCCCATATAAGCCCTGGGTGGAGCTTCTCTCTCTTGCTTCCTGCTGAGGTCCAGTGCAGTCTTGTCTAGTGTGTGTGTCCAGAGTGTTGGAGACCTCAGAGTCCAGTCCTGCAGCCACCATCAAGTCAAGTAAGATAAAGTCACAGCTTTATGAGTCAAGTCAGTCCCTGTCATCTGTTAATTCAGCGTGGTCTGCATTCAATTGTCCAGTCCTACTACAAGTCCCAGCAAGCCCCTATGGTCTCTGCATCACTGGTCACCTCCTTGGGCTCTGGCTGAACTGTATAGAGCCCCCTTTAAAGCATTTGTCTGGTGTAGAAAACCCATTCTGTTCACTATATTATGGCATTCTCTGTTAATAAAGATGAGGTTCCATTATTTAAGAACTCAACCGGTTAGCCAGAGCAAAGAGCAGTAATTACATCATGAGTCTCCCTATTTATCTCAGGGAGATCCAGAACACCATGCAATGTTTACCTTTACCTGTGGTGGCGCTGCAGGTGAATTGAACACTTTGTGCAGAGTTCCACCAGTTCACAATTTGGGCAAGAGTTGCAGGAGATTGCAAAAAGAAACGGTGAAGCAATGAATATGCCGGGTAGCATTCAAGCAGTCTGTTTTTGTTTCCCTGGACTTTTGAGATGTATACATAGAGCTCACATCTCCCCTTCTGAATCCTGTCTGAGCCACTGCTACAAGCTATTTCTGAGGCCTGTTACCAGCTTCACGGTTTGCAAACAGAATGATCTGTGCCCTGGGATCCCTGCCCTTCATGGGGCCCATTAGTTGCCCCCTGGCTCTGCCAAGTTCTGTGTCAGGCTGTTAATTGTGGTAATGGAACCCTGGGGCTGGACCTCTGTGCTCAGGGTTGGTCATTAGTCTGACCTCCTTGCTTCTAGGGGATTGACTTAAGAAAGTAAAATTATTTATATTTTTTATGGACCTCAGGCCATTGACCGGCAATCCTCATGTTTATTTAGTGCAGATATATATTACACTGATCTTAAAAATGTGACTATTGCATTTAGGATTTGCCTAATCTCTGTATTAGGCATTTGTATTGAGGCTTTGCATGTCCTCTAAATCAATGGAGTGGCATCACACATATGCTGACAGTGCTCTGTTTGGAAATGTTTGGAAACCCCATATAAAATGAATGGAATGCTGGACACATTAGTTCAGAGGACATTTTCCATATGTTCTAGGGATTGGTGGGAGTCCGAATGGTCAGACCCACATCAATCTGCCAGTTGGATCATGAGCACACCCCTGTATAGAAATTATTTCCATTGGTCTGGATCACTGATCATCAACCTATGACTTGCCAACTGCTGCAAAACTATGACATCCTATAACCTTCAGGCCATGCTAGGGGTTGTAATTTCACAACACCTGCAGTACCACTTTGGTGACCACCATTCCTGACATAAGATAAAAAATTATTCTGTCAAGAGTCATCAATGATTCTCTGTTGAGAGGTCAGTGAAAATGGGCACTGCTACACTGGAGACAAAAAATGCAGTACTTCTTTACTGCAGGGGGGGCAGTATTTTGGAATATACACAGTCTGTCCTTGTAGTCTCTCTTCCCTAATTTAGGTGAAGGCAGAATTATTTCACTTTACGTAGGAAAATGGTTGGACTGGCTTACCAGGTTATCAAAGGATCTCTTAGTGGACCTTGGATCTTACACAGTAATAGGCTCCAATGATTTAGAAAATGATGGAGGCGATACTTGTCATTAGGGTCTATTTCTTATGGGATTATTCACAAAGAACTTTAGACCTTATTGATGAAATTTCCTGTTTCTGCAACGATAACAACAAAGAGTATGCTGGAAATATATGTGTTAAGTTGACGTGCTTATGTCTGGTATAGATGGAGGGGGCCCTTCCTCTGGTGGGCCTAAGTAAAGACAAAAAGAAAAAAAGGCACACGCGCCCCTAGTGTGATACTCTATGGTAATGGATAAGTGCAATAAAAGTCACACTTACCAGAAAGTGTTGCGGTAAGGGCACAACACCATATAGCGTATTGGTCAAAGATGGTCTGTCAGCAGCCACGATCCTCCGGTCGATCCTAGCTCATCGGTCCAAAAAAGTATTGCAAACACAGATCTTCACAGGTGCATAGACAGCGATGAATTAAGTTGAAAAAGTCGTCAAACTCAGCGGGCACTTCATCAGGCAAGTGTGCATGGAATAGATTTATTTCAGCAACAAAACTCATGTAATAGCTTTATTTCAGGCACAAAAAAGCAACACGTTTCCTGCCCGTAGCGGGCACTTCATCAGGCAGGTGTGCATGCACACTTGCCTGATGAAGTGCCCGCTACGGGCAGGAAACGTGTTGCTTTTTTGTGCCTGAAATAAATCTATACTGAGTTTGACGACTTTTTCAACTTAATTCATCGCTGTCTATGCGCCTGTGAAGATCCATGTTTGCAATACTTTTTTGGCCTCTGGTGGGCCTAAGGAAATCCAGTCCAACACTGGGGAAAGGCCAAAGAAATTATATGTGTTTCTATGTGGATTATGAGACAATTTTTGAGACTCAGAACCTTGTATTCACCCAAGGGGAATGTCACACCTGAGGATACTTTTTCCTGGTCATATTCAGAATCTGTATTACAAAATTCTTGAATACATCACCCATAGCCTTTATAGGTCTATATTATACCACCATGTGCCGCCAGCCTTTTATCGGCCTACATTGCACCGCCATTGTAATCAGGGCTCATACCTTGTAGCATCACCTCATACATTGTACAGGTATTCCCTACTAGTAGCAGTGCTGGTCACAGAGGCACCATGAACACAAATTGTCTGGGCCTGTGCCCTCACTGAACAGTGCCAGGTTCCCATGGTGCCCAAGTCTTTACATTTATCCACCCTAGCTTAATTATCTTTTTTCATCAATGAATTGCAAGCTGCAGGTGCCCCACATGTTTTGCAGTCATTGAGAAGGCGCAGGGTGTTGGAGCTAGACTTTCCTTTTTCCCAGTAGGCATTGTGTAATCGACTAGAGGATCTGAGTTTTATAATAAATTGTGCGGTGTTTTACTTCACTTTAAGCGCCTCTTTGCCTGTATAATTTATTAATTCATTAAAGCTTTATTAGAAGAACTATACAGAAAATCAATTACATTAATTGAATGGTGGATGGAATCAATAAAAAACCCTCCATTAAAACTCATGGAGTCAAATATTATAAAAAGGTTTTCAACAAAACAACATAATTGATCAATTTTAACACCTCCCCTTATTGTTTCATAGTAATCTGCCCTAAAAACAAATCAGACCACAGCCTCCATTGTCTTCTCTGTAGATTCCAGTGGTGTAGATATACCGGGTGCAGAAGCAGCAGTGTTACCGGCGCCTAGTGCCTGATGGAGCCCAAAGACCCCCTCATCCTGTGTCTGGCGGCTCTCCCCTTCTTTGCACTCCAAACAGTTATCACATTGGTATGGGTTACTTTAGGCTATGTTTTTTTTTTTTTTTTTGGGGGGGGGCAAAAACACCCAACAAAAATGCTACCATTGTTGCAAATCCACTCTGCATTTTTCCCCTGTTCTTGGTCAAACTTCGGATCAGTAGCAGTTTTGCCAAAAATCAGAGACTAGGGCTTTTTTTTTTTTTATGTTTACCTCCTGTCCAGCCTGAACGAATGGCTCAGCTTAACCCCACTTGGGGCAGGGGTTCTTGTCAGTATAGTGATGGGAGTCTGGGTTCTGGTACTGTATACAGAAGTGTGCTATGCAGCGCTGTGTACTATATATCGCTGGTGGAGGTAAGTACCTACCTCCTTACACTCTGTGAGTCAGATGCTCTGCATTTAACTCACGGAGTGGTACCCTGAAGGCATTGAAAAACTGCCACAATGTAAAAAAAATTGTGTTTCCATATGAATGAAAAAACAGCTGAAAAAATAGCAGAAAAAAAATGCAAAAAAGCGGGAAACAAAGCAGTGGCAGTTTTTGTGGCTTGTTTTCTGGTGTATTTTGGGGTCAAAAATGCCAGAAAAATACCTGTGTGTAAACCTACCCACAGACTGGTTCATGTACACAGGAATGAGACTCCTTTGTTGACCCCTTCCCCTACTGGTCATCTTGGCGCAAATGTGATAACGCACTAGCGCTTCTGTCTGTGGTGCAAGGTTGTGGCTCGGGGTGGTTAGATTTATCACTTCCGGATGCCAGGGCACCATTAACCTACACGGTCTGAGGATATGACAGCTTCTCCTTTGCCAGGCATGGGATAATAAATACACTGATACCAGGTTACGGATGCTTGTCTTTACTGAGGCAGGAGTAGTTGTTACAATCCTCACAGTGCAGATAAGAGAAGAGGAGATGCAGAGTAACCATTGGGAGCCCTGTACACTTTCTTTGTGCTTTGTAGTGTTTTACCCCACTTGACTTTACTTGTTGCAGACTTAGGACTTTAGACTTAATTCTTAGACCTCCCACGCTGACTAGGGCTGATAGTGTCCAATCAACGCTACACCACCAGGGTACGAACTAGCGCCACTGATGTGGCTAATCGACTCACCAGCTCCTCCTGGGCAGGGAACACTTGCAGAATTGCATGGTCGCTTGCTTGAAGATTTTCTTTAGTCTTGAATCAACTCACACTCCTGCTGTCTCTTCTCCACACTGCAGCTCACACTGAGCTCTGCACTAAGACTCTTCAAACTCCTAAACTAAATTACTCTCCCCCCCTACTCTGTATGTGATCTAGCTAGGGGGCATCCAATAGGGCCAATAATGGGTTACATGGGTATTCTGCATTCTGCAACTCCCGCTCTTGAATACAGTCGCCCTAGGCGCCCAGTCCTGGAGGGTGAATATTGCTTAAGGTGCAAAGATATAGAAATAAACATTAGTGCAAACAGTCCCTGGAACATAATCTAAATGCAATCCTTCACAGGGGCAAAACAAAGTTCTTTTAAGTAGTACAGTTTGATTTCCTTCATAAGAGATGTAACACTGTGTGGGTTGGTGCCTTTGATGTTGACCACTCGCTTGTTGTTTAAGTGCCACTGATTTAGATTTTTACCTGAGATTAGCATTTTACTACCACTCTCCTACTTAACATTTTTTTCTGTTAGCTACAATTCACAATTTTAGACTTTAAAATAATGGACATACAAACACTTAAGACATACCATCACGAGATGAACTCACATGTGACAATTCTTGAAGCTCTTCCTTTGGTTATGTGCATTTTCACAAACAAGGTGACTTTGAAACTCGGGTCGGAGCTGCCTTAGGCTTTCCATCACTACCGGTCCTGTGCCATTGGGCCAAGTGGCTTATAGCATCTTCTCCCCGTGACTGGAGAACGTTGAGCACATCTCAGGGCCACACCGAAGGGACACGTCAAGAAACAGACACCTCCTGTTGCGTAAAATTTCAGCCACGGTATCCACTTTATCTTCGGGTGCAGCTCATACACACCAGAAGACAATTTACAAGGACAAAATTGAACAAATAGAAAGAAGATAATACATCCTGACTAAGACATCATAAATGTGGGTGCACTATCAAACCTTTAACATAAACAGTATATATGTATATTCATATAGTTCACAGGCCTCCTCCGTGTTCAGCGACAACTGCTGCAGATGGTCGGCTAGTTCTTGGAACAGTTGGGCTTAGATCGCCACAACTTTCCGCTGCTCCGGCGCCATCTTGGTACTTTTGCCACGTAGAACACTGCTCTCCGCCATGTCTGTACTCTCCTTCTCTTCCTCGTGCAGACTGAAGAGGTCGCTGTGCAGTGCTCCTTTTATCATGGGCTTCTCCAAAATGACTGCCGACCGGAAGGACGTCATCGGTATGGCCCCGACTTTCGGTCCCCCCGCAAACATCAGCAGTGAATTTGAGTTCCCCGTTGGCTGCGACACATGTACTTGGTAGCCACGCCCAGGGGCGGGCCGTGGCACAGTGTGGGCTTTTTTCGTGCGCTTTTCAAACAAGCAGTTAACCCCTGCAGTATCGTATGGCCCAGAGGATCCTAGCATGGCTTCACTACGCACTTTACAAATCTTTGCAGCAAATACATTTTCACCTCCCCCCTTACTTTTCGTGCGCACTTCTTGCACACCGTACCATATGCACAGTCCTGTACACTTGAATGTGATTCACAGTACATTAATACAGTCCTTTACATGGGGGGAGTTAATGGTGGCAACAGCTGTAGGCACACACCTGTATCCTGTTCTTGAGATGCCAAAAAGCTATGTGGTAGCTTGGGGGTGTAGGGTGTAGGTGGTGTAGCTGTGCAGTGATGAAAGGGTGTCGGGTTAACCCTTAACTGTCGTGACGCCAGGGTGCGGGTTCTTCCTCAGTATATATATCCTACCGCCACCCCTCCCAGGAACGATAGGGAGGAATAAAGGATTGTCCACAACCGTTGGTTTAGTAAACTGTAGATAACTTTACTGCAGCTTTTATGCAGGTTAATAACGGTAAACTATATAGAAGAGTAGTTTGTAAGTTCCTCACAGTTGGTTTGGACCTTGTAGTATATTTGCTCTGAGTCTGGAATTACGCTGTTCCGCTGGATTTAGGGGAATTGTTTAGGTCCAGCAGTCACGCAGGATTAACGGGATTTAGATTTGGTAGACTCACGTTTAGTAAGCTGCTGAATTGGTAGGCTTCAGGCCTAGTTTTGTCTTGTAGGATTGCACGGTTTGCATCTCCTCTCTCTCTGCTAGTCTGGAACCCAAGAGATGCTGCTTGCTTTGCAGCCCAGGAGCAAGAGAGCAAGGATTGGTTAACAGCTCCCTTATATAGAGAGGGGCAGGCTTAGAGCTTATTGGTTCCCACCAGCTGTAAGTCCTTTCACAAAGCATTATGGTACATCATGTGACCACATCACGTGCCCTGGAAGGTCCTTAAGCTTAACTTAACATTAGACTTAATGATCATGTGACCTAAGGTCCTGGAAGTACTATACACATAATAAAATATATACACTTTATACACATCAAACATAATAAAATGAAAGAAGGAAGAGGGGGTAACTGTGGGGCTGCTGTCTCTTCCCGTTTCTGCGGTCTCAGCGGGCTTCCAGGTACCAGTGTGTCCAGCCAGTTATCATCCTCCGGTAACGGCACGTTCAGCCATCCCTCTTCCGTGGTCAGGAGCGACAGTCGCTCTGCAAGGAGTTGTGCCAGCTTGGCAGCATCAATCATGGCCTGATGTGGAGCGCTGGTCGCTATGTTGGTACACTCTTTTGCAGTGCTCTCCACCATGCTCTTTCTCTGCTTCTCACGAGGTGTACTTGGGAGGGGGGGTGTTCTGCAGTCCCTTTGGTAGTGCGCGCCGACAAAATGGCCACCGGCAGGAAGTACAGCATCTGTGCAGCTCCTTCAGCTGCCCCCTGTTCAACAGGGGAGCGATCCTTATGGTTCCACTTTGAACTTGGCACAGCATCTCGGTTCCCATGCTCGAGGGCAGGGCTTTTTCTTTCACAGGTTGTTACCCCTGGTTGGGCAGAACTAATTTTGTGGCACGGCATAAATTCTCCTCACTGCTTACACATGCAGATAACAACAGATAACACAGTTTCTGGTCACGGCTTTCGCAGACAATATGGCTGACAATACACTTTTCTTTTCCCTCTCTTTTTCGATTGCGCCTCTTAAAATAAACACTTGCAAAGACAAAGTCCCGTACAACAGAACTGGCGCATAAACTGATGCATGTGCTCGTGCTCTTTGCAGTATAGACACAGTTCAGGCTAGGGGGTTTCACTATGAGTAAGGCACACACCCGAATCCTGTTCGTGATGCCACTTTTTTTGTAATAGCGCACTAGTGCTTCTGTCTGTGGTGCAAGGTTGTAGCTGCTCAAGGTGGTTAAATGTATCACTTCCTGATGCCAGGGCATCGTTAACCTACACAGTCCAAGGATAGGACAACTTCTCCTGGGCCAGGCGTGGGATAATAAATACACTGATGCCAGGTTACGGATAACTGTTTTTACTAAAGCAGAAGCAGTTGTTACAATGTTCACAGCGCAGATTTGAGTAGAGGAGATGTAGAGTAACCCTTGGGAGCCCTGTACACTTGCTGTGCCTTGTAGTGTTTTACCCCCATTTGACTTTACTTGTTGTAGACTCAGGGCTTTAGACTTAATTCTGAGGCCTCCCATGCTGACTAGTGTTCTGATAGTGTCAAATTAACGCTACACCGCCAGGGTATGAACTAGCACTGTGTGGCCCGTCAACTCACCGGCTCCTCCTGGAACACTTGCAGAATGGCGTTGTCGCTTGCTTCAAGATTTTCTTTAGGCTTCCCTTGAATCACCTCACACTCCCACTGTCTCTTCTCCACACTGCAGCTCACACTAAGACTCTGCAAATTCCTAAGCTGAATAACTGTTACCCCCCCTACACTATATATGGTCTAGCTAGGGGACCTCCCATTGGGCAACCAGGGTCACATGGTTACTCTGCATCATGCCTCCTAACAGATATCCTTTAAAAAATGTTAAAGGTACAGTGCAAAACAATGTAAAATAACTGAAAAAGACCATTATGAATATTAAGGCATCACCTGAGCAGCAGGGCCTAGTGCAGGCACCTAAAACAATGTTTACCTGACAGGACGCACTCCGGTACTGGGATATCACAAAAACAGGAAGAAGATTATCCCTTTCTTGCACCTTGCCTAACTTTATTCAGAAGCTGCCTGGTACATTATTTGAAGCCTCAGCTTTATCCTGCAAGCCAATTGGGACTTACATATATTTCCTCTTCCATCTTAGGATGCATTCAGATCATGTTTTAGCTATGCGGGGACCAGATCTGACTGGGGGAAGTGAAAACCGGGTGCTCCTGTACCCCAGCCGGCCCCCTACTCATTCATTTGAATGAGCTGACCAGAGTCAAACAGTGACTTCAGTTGGCTCATTTTTGACCCATATCCGGTTTTCTGACCAGTTTTCAGTCCGGTCAGAAAGCGGGATATGGGACAAAAATGAGCCGACCGTTACGGTTTCAATGCACCCTTAGGCGATGTTCACATGGTGGAATGTCCACATGGAAAATTTCTGTGCGGACATTCAACAGAGAACGGAGCGCAGGCAGTACATGCTGGTACTAAGACCGCTCAGAATTGCAATTCATTGCAGAATCCGAATGAATAATGAAAGTATATTTTTTCTGAGAACGCTGTAATTAGAATTTACACGGCAGAAACATCTGGTGCGGAAATTCTGCTGTATGAACAGTGCAGCAGAATCCCATTGAAATCAAAGGAACTCTGTTGCGGTGGAATGTCTGTGCGGAATTCAAGCAGTGACGTGCTAGCCGCATTAGCAGTCACATCAATAAGGGTCGTGCATATGCAGTCTTTTTCTCCCGCTATCTTCGGCAGCAATAATGGGGGTTATAAGGGACTTTAGAGGAATCCTATTCATGGGATCCTCTTTGCCCATTATGACTCCCATTGTTACAATAACGGGCGTTAAAGGGGTACTCCGGCACTTAGACATCTTATCCCCTATCCAAAGGATAGGGGATAAGATGGCTGATTGCGGGGGTGCAGGGATGCCCGTGATCTTGCACGCGGCACCCCGTTTATAATCAGTCCCCGGAGCGTGTTCGTTTTGGGTCTGATTACTGTCGATCACGGGGACGGAGCGTTGTGATGTCACGGCTCCTCCCCCATGTGACATCAGGGCTCCGCCCCTCAATGCAAGCCTATGGGAGGGGGCGTGACAGCTGTCACGCCCCCTCCCATAGGCTTGCATTGAGGGGGTGGAGCGTGACGTCACACAGGGGCAAACACGCTCCGGGGTCTGATTTTAATGGGGTGCGCTGCGCAAGATCACGGGGGTCCCCAGCGGCGGGACCCCCGCGATCAGGCATCTTATCCCCTATCCCCTACCAAGTGCCATGTGATGCTTTTAACACCAAGAGAGTCTGTGTGAAAGGTGTGGGGAAGATGACTGTCATCCGGAGACGTGCCTTGGGGACCAGAGTTCTGAAGTGTCAGTTATGTCCGCTCCTTCCACCCTGACGTGACCTTGCATATTGTTCCTCTGTGGCCATTCTACTAAGTAACGAAGGTTTTATCACTACAGAGTCTGACTGGTTTGAGTCTCATGGAACTGGACATATCACCTGGTGTTTCAGAAGGGTACACTTTGCCTGCAGGCAAACCTTTCTGTTACACCTCAGTGGACACCCGTTGTATGCTGAATTACAGTGGTTTTGGGTCAGATTTGCATCTTTGGTAAAGATGATAATAAACTGGGAACTGTGGTATAGCTACATAGAGTTGTAATATACTGCATGGGCTGACTGGTTGATATGTCCATATACTCTATGTTTCATATTAAAGGGTAACTTTCATTAAAACAAATTTTTGCTATTGCACTCCTTATGGTAAAAAAAAAAATATTTCCAATATACTTTGTTTAAAAAAAATGAAGTTTTCTATGTTTTATTTGTGCTTAAAAAAGCTCAAGAGCACATTTCCCCCCCATCTCATACACAGACTTTGGACCGAAATCCAAACACAGGAAGTGCAGTATGGAGTGCTGAGGGGGTGTGTCCAGCCTCATCCAATCAAAGCTCCTCTCACACTTAACTGCCATATTGTTACGCCGAGCGCTCCGGGTCCCCGCTCCTCCCCGGAGCGCTCGCAGCGTTCTCTTATTCACAGCGCCCCGGTCAGACCTGCTGACCGGGTGCGCTGCGATATTGCTCCCAGCCAGGATGCGATTCACGATGCGGGACGCGCCCGCTCGCGATGCGCATCTCGGCTCCCGTACCTGACCCGTTCCCCGTCTGTGTTGTCCCGGCGCGCGCGGCCCCGCTCCTTAGGGCGCGCGCGCGCCGGGTCTCTGCGATTTAAAGGGCCACTGCGCCACTGATTGGCGCAGCAGGCCTAATCAGTATCCTCACCTGTGCACTCCCTACTTATACCTCACTTCCCCTGCACTCCCTCGCCGGATCTTGTTGCCATTGTGCCAGTGAAAGCGTTTCCTTGTGTGTTTCTAGCCTGTGTTCCAGACCTCCTGCCGTTGCCCCTGACTACGATCCTTGCTGCCTGCCCTGACCTTCTGCTATGTCCGACCTTGCTCTTGTCTACTCCCTTGTACCGCGCTTATCTCAGCAGTTAGAGAGGTTGAGCCGTTGCCGGTGGATACGACCTGGTTGCTACCGCCACTGGAAGACCATCCCGCTTTGCGGCGGGCTCTGGTGAATACCAGTAGCAACTTAGAACCGGTCCACCGACACGGTCCACGCCAATCCCTCTCTGGCACAGAGGATCCACCTCCAGCCAGCCGAATCGTGACAGTAGATCCGGCTATGGATCCCGCTGAGGTCCCGCTGCCAGTTGTCGCCGACCTCACCACAGTTGTCGCCCAGCAGTCGCAACAGATAGCGCAACAAGGCCACCAGCTGTCTCAACTGACCGTGATGCTACAGCAGCTATTAGCACAGCTTCAGCAATCATCTCCTCCGCCAGCTACTGCACCTCCTCCGCAGCGAGTGGCCGCATCCAGCCTCCGATTATCTTTGCCGGATAAATTTGATGGGGACTCTAAGTTTTGCCGTGGTTTTCTTTCGCAATGTTCCCTGCATTTGGAGATGATGTCGGACCAGTTTCCAACTGAAAGGTCAAAGGTGGCTTTCGTAGTCAGCCTTCTGTCTGGGAAAGCCCTGTCATGGGCCACACCGCTCTGGGACCGCAATGATCCTGTCACTGCCTCTGTACACTCCTTCTTCAAGGAGATTCGAAGTGTCTTTGAGGAACCTGCCCGAGCCTCTTCTGCCGAGACTACCCTGCTGAACCTGGTCCAGGGTAATTCTTCTGTTGGCGAGTACGCCATCCAATTCCGTACTCTCGCCTCCGAATTGTCCTGGAATAACGAGACCCTCTGCGTGACCTTTAAAAAAGGCCTATCCAGTAACATTAAAGATGTGCTGGCCGCACGAGAAATTCCTGCTAACCTGCATGAACTTATTCATCTTGCCACCCGCATTGACATGCGTTTTTCCGAAAGGCGTCAGGAGCTCCACCAGGATATGGACTTTGTTCGCACGAGGCGGTTTCTCTCCCCGGCTCCTCTCTCCTCTGGTCCTCTGCAATCCGTTCCTGTGCCTTCCGCCGTGGAGGCTATGCAAGTTGACCGGTCTCGCTTGACACCTCAAGAGAGGACACGACGCCGCATGGAGAACCTTTGCCTGTACTGTGCCGGTACCGAACATTTCTTGAAGGATTGTCCTATCCGTCCTCCTCGCCAGGAAAGACGCACGCTGACTCCGCACAAAGGTGAGACAGCTCTTGATGTGAACTCTGCTTCTCCACGTCTTACTGTGCCTGTGCGGATGTCTTCTTCTACCTTCTCCTTCTCTGCTATGGCCTTCTTGGATTCCGGATCTGCAGGAAATTTTATTTTGGCCTCTCTCATCAACAGGTTCAACATCCCAGTGACCAGTCTCGCCAGACCCCTCTACATCAACTCTGTTAATAATGAAAGATTGGACTGTACCGTGCGTTACCGCACGGAACCTCTCTTAATGTGCATCGGACCCCATCACGAAAAAATAGAATTTTTGGTCCTCTCTAACTGCACTTCAGAAATTCTTCTTGGATTACCGTGGCTTCAACGCCATTCCCCAGCCCTTGATTGGACCACAGGGGAAATCAAGAACTGGGGTACTTCTTGCCACAAGGACTGTCTTAAACCGGCTCCCAATACTCACAGTCAAGACCCTGTGGTTCCCCCGGTATCTGGTCTTCCCAAGGCCTATCTGGATTATGCTGATGTTTTTTTTGCAAAAAACAAGCAGAGACTTTGCCTCCTCACAGGCCTTATGACTGTCCTATTGACCTCCTCCCGGGTACTACTCCACCCCGGGGCAGAATCTATCCTCTGTCTGCTCCGGAAACTCAAGCCATGTCAGAGTACATCCAGGAGAACTTAAAAAAGGGGTTTATCCGCAAGTCCTCCTCTCCTGCCGGAGCTGGATTTTTTTTTGTTTCCCAAAAAGACGGCTCCCTACGCCCTTGCATTGATTACTGCGGACTTAATAAAATCACTGTAAAAAACCGCTACCCCCTACCTCTTATTTCGGAACTCTTTGACCGCCTACGAGGCGCCCACATCTTTACCAAGCTGGACTTAAGAGGTGCTTATAATCTCATCCGCATCAGGGAGGGGGACGAATGGAAGACTGCATTTAACACCAGAGATGGACACTTTGAATATCTGGTTATGCCCTTTGGCCTTTGCAACGCCCCTGCCGTCTTCCAAGACTTTGTAAATGAAATTTTTCGTGATCTTCTATATACCTGTGTTGTGGTTTACCTGGACGATATTCTGATTTTTTCTGCTAACCTAGAAGAACACCGCCAGCATGTCCGCATGGTTCTTCAGAGACTTCAGGACAATCAATTATATGCCAAAATGGAAAAATGTCACTTTGAATGTCAGTCTCTTCCTTTCCTAGGATACTTAGTCTCTGGCCAGGGACTACAAATGGACCCAGATAAACTATCTGCCGTATTGGATTGGCCACGCCCCTCCGGACTCCGTGCTATCCAACGTTTTTTGGGGTTCGCCAATTATTACAGACAATTTATTCCACACTTTTCCACTATTGTGGCTCCTATCGTGGCTCTAACCAAGAAAAACGCCAATCCTAAGTCCTGGTCTCCTCAAGCGGAAGACGCATTTAAACATCTCAAGTCTGCCTTTTCTTCTGCTCCCGTACTCTCCAGACCTGACCCATCTAAACCCTTCTTATTGGAGGTAGACGCCTCCTCGGTGGGAGCTGGAGCAGTTCTTCTACAAAAGAATTCTTCCGGGCATGCTGTTACTTGTGTTTTTTTTTCTAGGACCTCCTCTCCGGCGGAGAAAAACTACTCCATTGGTGATCGAGAATTACTGGCCATAAAATTGTCGCTTGAGGAATGGAGGCACCTGCTGGAGAGATCCAAATATCCAGTTATTATATACGCTGACCAAAAGAATCTCTCTTATCTCCAGTCTGCCACACGGCTGAACCCTCGCCAGGCTAGGTGGTCGTTGTTCTTTGCCCGTTTTAACTTTGAAATTCATTTTCGCCATGCTGACAAGAACATTAGGGCTGATGCCCTCTCTCGTTCTTCAGATGCCTCTGAAGTGGAAGCCTCCCCGCAACACATCATTCCTCCGGACTGTCTGATCTCCACTTCTCCAGCTTCCATCAGACAAACTCCTCCAGGGAAGACCTTCGTTTCTCCACGCCAGCGCCTCGGGATTCTCAGGTGGGGACACTCCTCCCACCTCGCAGGCCATGCTGGCATCAAAAAATCCATCCAACTCATCTCTCGATTTTATTGGTGGCCTACTCTGGAGACTGATGTTGTTGATTTCGTGCGGGCTTGTACTGTCTGTGCCCGGGATAAGACCCCTCGCCAGAAGCCTGCTGGTCTCCTTCATCCTCTGCCTGTTCCTGAACAACCTTGGTCACAGATTGGTATGGACTTTATTACTGACTTGCCTTTATCCCATGGCAACACAGTTGTTTGGGTGGTCGTTGATCGATTCTCCAAGATGACATTTTAGCCCTCTTCCAGGCCTTCCTTCGGCGCCTCGGTTGGCGAAGCAATTTTTTATACACATTTTTCGCCTTCACAGGTTGCCCACGCATATCGTCTCGGATAGAGGCGTTCAATTTGTGTCTAAATTCTGGAGGGCCCTCTGTAAGCAGCTCAAGATCAAATTAAACTTCTCTTCTTCTTATCATCCCCAATCCAATGGGCAAGTAGAAAGAATTAATCAGGTCCTGGGTGACTATTTGCGACATTTTGTTTCCTCCCGCCAGGATGACTGGGCAGATCTTCTACCATGGGCCGAACTCTCGTACAATTTCAGAGTCTCCGAATCCTCTGCTAAATCCCCATTCTTCGTGGTGTACGGCCGTCACCCTCTTCCTCCCCTCCCCACTCCCATGCCCTCTGGTTTGCCCGCTGTTGATGAAGTGACTCGAGACCTTTCCACCATATGGAAAGAAACCCAAAATTCTCTTTTACAGGCTTCATCCCGGATGAAAAAATTTGCTGATAAGAAAAGAAGAATTCCCCCCATTTTTGCTCCCGGGGACAAGGTATGGCTCTCCGCTAAGTATGTCCGCTTTCGTGTCCCCAGTTATAAACTGGGACCACGTTATCTTGGTCCTTTCAAAATCAAGTGCCAGATCAACCCTGTCTCTTACAAACTCCTTCTTCCTCCTTCTCTCCGTATTCCCAATGCCTTCCATGTCTCTCTCCTTAAACCACTCATCCTTAACCGCTTCTCTCCCAAAGTTTTTTCTCCCACTCCAGTTTCCGGGTCATCTGATGTCTTTTCGGTGAAGGAGATTCTAGCATCCAAGACGGTCAGAGGTAAAAGATTCTTTTTGGTTGACTGGGAGAATTGCGGCCCAGAGGAGAGATCTTGGGAACCTGAGGACAACATCCTGGACAAAAGTCTTATCCTCAGGTTCTCAGGCTCCAAGAAGAGGGGGAGACCCAAGGGGGGTACTGTTACGCCGAGCGCTCCGGGTCCCCGCTCCTCCCCGGAGCGCTCGCAGCGTTCTTTTATTCACAGCGCCCCGGTCAGACCTGCTGACCGGGTGCGCTGCGATATTGCTCCCGGCCAGGATGCGATTCGCCATGCGGGACGCGCCCGCTCGCGATGCGCATCTCGGCTCCCGTACCTGACCCGTTCCCCGTCTGTGTTGTCCCGGCGCGCGCGGCCCTGCTCCTTAGGGCGCGCGTGCCGGGTCTCTGCGATTTAAAGGGCCACTGCGCCACTGATTGGCGCAGCAGGCCTAATCAGTATCCTCACCTGTGCACTCCCTACTTATACCTCACTTCCCCTGCACTCCCTCGCCGGATCTTGTTGCCATTGTGCCAGTGAAAGCGTTTCCTTGTGTGTTCCTAGCCTGTATTCCAGACCTCCTGCCGTTGTCCCTGACTACGATCCTTGCTGCCTGCCCTGACCTTCTGCTACGTCCGACCTTGCTCTTGTCTACTCCCTTGTACCGCGCTTATCTCAGCAGTCAGAGAGGTTGAGCTGTTGCCGGTGGATACGACCTGGTTGCTACCGCTGCTGCAAGACCATCCCGCTTTGCGGCGGGCTCTGGTGAATACCAGTAGCAACTTAGAACCGGTCCACCGACACGGTCCACGCCAATCCCTCTCTGGCACAGAGGATCCACCTCCAGCCAGCCGAATCGTGACACATATGCTGTTGGTTGGACACACCCCCCTCAGCACTCCAGGCTGCACTTCCTGTGTTTGGGCTTCGGTCCTAAGTCTGTGTATGAGATGGGGGAAAATGAGCTCTTGAGCTTTTTTAAGCACAAATAAAACATAGAAAACTTCATTTTTTTAAACAAAGTATATTGGAAATATTTTTTTATTTAATATAAGGAGTGCATTAGCAAAAATTAGTTTTAATGAGAGTTACCATTTAAAGTGAAAAGGTACCTCTGAAACATATAAAATCTACAAACTCCTCTCAACCAAAAAATGATACAACACAAACTGCTCACAAATACATATTTGTTAATATAGATAATAAATACACATAAAAACATAAAACAATAGACAAAAACTATGACTAAATATAATAATTAGAGATAACTTAGGGCACCATAGAGGGTCACTGGAGATAATATAACCCTAATAATATGTAATTGTTATAATGAATCAGTAATGCTGAATAGGGGGACCAAGGAACTAGGCAATGTAAAAAATTTAGAAATAATTGAGATAATCCTTCTAAATAGAAAATGAATACTAAGTAGTACCGTATAAGATGCAAAACTTCCCCAAAACTGGGGGGGGGGGGGGGGGGGGGTGTAAGCTGGTGCATCTTATACAGTGAATACACATTAAAACCGGCAGTCCCTGCGGCCATCAACGGCCGGGACCTGCGGCTAATACAGGACATCACCGATCGCGGTGATGCCCTGTATTAACCTTTCAGACGCGGCGACCAAAGCTGACTGCCGCGTCTGAAGTGAAAGTGACACTAACCCGGCTGCTCAGTCAGGCTGTTCAGGACCGCCGCATCCGAACAGCTTACAGGACACCGGGAGGGACCTTACCTGCCTCCTCGGTGTCTGCTCCGTGCTGGGATCCCCTGCCGTCCTGTCATCCAATAGGAGCGGCGTGCGGAGCGACGTAATGGCGGCGACGGAGAGCGAGGATACTGGGCAGCAGAGACGTTCCAGAGCGACGGGGACACGCGGCGACAGCGATGGAGGCCGACAACCAGGGCAGCGGTGACGAGCGGTGACGGGTCCGGAGCGGCGGGGACACGTGAGTATTACCTCCAATACCAGTGGTCTTCAACCTGCGGACCTCCAGATGTTGCAAAACTACAACTCCCAGCATGCCCGAACAGCCAGCGGCTGTCTGGGCATGCTGAGAGTTGTAGTTTTGCAACATCTGAAGGTCCGCAGGTTGAAGATCACTGTCCTATACTTTACATTGTATTTGGTTCTAGATTTTTATGCTTTACAATTGGGTGCGTCTTATATGGTGAAAAATACGGTAGTTATAAATAAGAAACAAGTCCCTGGTTCATAATAACCCTGTGAACATCTATAAGGCTGGGTTCACACTGCATTTTCGTATCCATGTCAATGTTTTTCTATTACAGTACGTTTAATTTCGCTGAATGTAAAAATGTAGCCAGTTACTCTACTGTGTATGCCAAGATATATATGTAAGTTAATGGGAAACGGATTCTGCTGTATGGCATACTGCTACATCCCTTTTTAACATTAACATATACTAACATATGCTAATATGGATTATGTCCGCTTCACTACATTCACAATTCAGTATAGCAGGTGCCATGTATATCCCTGTTTCCTTCATTTGCAAAAAATATTGATTTAAAAAAAACAAAAACAATTGAATGCATGTTTTAAAGCCACACATATCTGTTACTCTGAGGTGAAAGGTCAACACTAGTTGCCAAAATTGATTTAATAGCGTTTTTTCCCTTTAAGAAAATCAATATTAGTCAAAGAAGATTCAGCATTAGCTGCAGCAGAAAATTGATTCAAATTCCATCAATTTCCTTTAAAAAAATTCCATTATCCATACTGCGTAGTAATATTTTTTTGACAATTGGATATAATAGAAGATTGGGAAGTGAAGCTCTGGGATATGTCAGTTCTGTAACTTTGGGAATTTAATGCTAAGTGACTTCAGGAGGAATGTTGAACTTGTGCAATTTCTAGCTAAGTAAAGGGTCAAAAATAAAACATGCTTTAAAAGGGCAAAATTAAATAGATGTGGACTCGGGAACAGATGTCTGAGATCATTGATATCCCATAGGAGGCATTAGAAATTGCAAGCAAGCCAAGCGTTCCTTTAAAAAAATAAAAAAAATAAAACATTTTTAGAGAAAAGTAGGGTTTTGGTTTATAGAGGATTTCCCCAAAAAATAAAAAAATGTCCATGACTGAAGGAGGAAAATCCTGAAAATGTAAAATGTCACTGTTTAAATACATTTTTGTAATGTTTTATTGCAGATCTGTATTTAAATGGGTAGTCCAAGGAAAAACAACGTATCCCCTATACACAGTATGGTGGATAAGTGTCTGATCGCAGGGGCTCTGACCGCTGGGACTCCATCCTGCCTGGCACCCAGGCCCTCTGAGAGGAGAGTGTGCTACAGATTCCATTCATTCTCTATAGGAGCACTGAAGAGACCCAAGTACTGTACTCGGGCATCCCTGGTGCACAAATTGAAATGGATAGTGTGTGCCATTTGTAGTATGTGCTCCTCTCAGAGAGGTAGGTGCTGGGCAGGAGATCGCAGGGGTTCCTTTAAGGGAAAAGAAAAAATATATATATTTTCAAATTAATAGGTGACAAAAAGGTCTACAGATTTGTAAAAAAAAATTCAAGCCTCACAGCACTTATCAGCTGCTCTATGCCTGGAGGTGTAGTTCTTTCCAATCTGACACTTTTGCACCATATGTTAAATTGTCCAGACCAATAAATCCCTAAAGCAAACCTCCCCTGCTCTGAACAGTTCCTGACAAAGACAGAGGTAGCAACAGTGAGCTCCTTGTCTGATTGGAAAGATCTGCAAAACTTCCTCTGGGGCTATACAGCAGCTGATAATACTTTGTCTTGATTTTTAAAATGGTTATTTCCTACAAAAAGCTAAAATATTCTTGCATTTGAGAGGACCCCCTTAAAGGGTTTGTCCGATGAAATAATCAATCTGTGTATGGTGTCAAAAAGTGTTATAAATAAACTTACTATTATAACGTTATTAGCCATAGGGAAGAGATGTTTCCTTAACAGGCCCGGGCACTTTACAATAAGCAGCCCATTTTATCTGTGGGTGTGGCTATGTGGAGGTGGAGCCACAAATGGGAGGGGACATTTTTTTATCATAGTTGGTTATAATAGGCAACATAAAGTAGGAAAAAATGTACGGTAAGTGTATGGGTAAGTAGTTGTCTGTGCACACGATATGTAAAAAAAAGGATATATTTTTTAGAGCAGTGTGAAAAAGTGACATGTCGCGGATCGTAAAATTATGTCCTTTTTAAAAAAAATATTGTGTGCAAAACAACCACTTTTTCATAGACTTACATAGATCATATTAAAGGGGTACTCCGGTGAAAACCTTTTTTCTTTTAAATCAACTGGCTCCGGAAAGTTAAACAGATTTGTAAATTACTTTTATTAAAAAATCTTAATCCTTCCTGTACTTATTAGCTGCTGAATACTACAGAGGAAATTCTTTTCTTTTTGGAATGCTCTCTGATGACATCACAAGCACAGTTCTCTCTGCTGACGTTATAATAATAATAATAATAATAATAACAACACTTTATTTATTGTTGTCCTTAGTGGGATTTGAACCCAATGCACCAGCACTGTAAGGCAGCAGTGCTAGCCACTAAGCCACCATGCTGCCCTTAGCATACATCTGCTATGCATGGTTGCTAAAATGGAGACGTCAGCAGAGAGCACTGTGCTCATGATGCCATCAGTGTTCCAAAAAGAAAGGGATTTCCTCTGTAGCATTCAGTAGCTAATAAGTACTGGAATGATTAAGATTTTTTAATAGAAGTAATTTACAAATATGTTTAACTTTCTGGCACCAGTTGATTTAAAAGAAAAAAGGTTTTCAATGGAGTACCCCTTTAATGTTAAAAATACTGCCGCAACCTTTCTGTGATTTTGTGGACACATTTTTTTTATGAAATATGCATGAAATACACTTTATGAACTTAGCCTGTTAAGATAAGACAATTTCCCATGATAGAAACACATGTCTCTAAACAAATCATACCGTTACCAAATAACACCGGTATATAAGGAGGAAAAACATCACATGTATTACCAACATACTGTTACTGACCAAATCCAATATACTGAGATCAATATTATCAATAATACCAGTATACAAGGAGGAATATTATCACCATACATATTACTATCATACTGTTACTGATCAAATCCTGTAAACTGACCAATATTACCAATAATACCAGTATATAAGGAGGAATATTATCACCATACATATTACCATCATACGGTTACTGACCAAATCCTGTAAACTGACCAATATTACCAGTATACAAGGAGGAATATTATCACCATTTATATTACCATCATACTGTTACTGACCATATCCTGTAAATTGAGACCAATACTACCAATAATACCAGTATACAAGGAGATATCATAACCATACATATTACCATCATACTGTTACTGACCAAATCCTGTAAACTGACCAATATTACCAATAATACCAGTATACAAGGAGATATCATAACCATACATATTACCATCATACTGTTACTGACCAAATCCTGTAAGCTGACCAATATTACCAAAAATACCAGTATACAAGGAGGAATATTATCACCATTTATATTACCATCATACTGTTACTGACCATATCATGTAAATTGAGACCAATATTACCAATAATACCAGTATACAAGGAGATATCATAACCATACATATTACCATCATACTGTTACTAACCAAATCCTGTATACTGAGATCAATATTACCAATAATACCAGTATACAAGGAGCAATATTATTACCATACATATTACCATCATACTGTTACTGACCAAATCCTGTATGCTGAGACCAATATCACCAATACCAGTATACAAGTGAGAATAGCACACCATGACCACTACCATTACCACCACATATGTTCAGTGTATAAAAACCACAGAACATATATCTGCCAATATCCCCCATATATAGCCCACATAGTAGTGACCCCTGCTCTATACAGGCTCTGCAAACCGAACAAGTGATTACAGTGCAGTTACATGTACTGACTCACAGGAGGTGTCTTCTTGGAGTCGCTCTCTTCTCTTTCCTTCTCTGTCTTGCTCAGACCGTCATGAAGTCTTCTTCCAACCTTTAAATGAGTCGTGACCACAGAATCTGCCAGACAACAAACATATTAGCCTTGCACTTTTTAACATCATTCCCCATCTGTCCCTACCCTCAATGCCCTAGGTAATGCCCCCAGTAGACAGGGTAGAGAATCTACCCAATAAGGTAGAAGCCCCTAGTAGGGTGGTAATGCCCCCAGTAGGTAGATTGTAGGTAATGCCCCCAGTAAGTAGTGCCCCAGGTAGGTTATGCCCCCCATAGGTACCAAGTTATGCCTCCAGGTAGGTTGTAGCTTAGAAGCCCCTAGTAGGGTGGTAATGCCCCCAAAAGGTAGGCAGTAGGTAATTTCCCCAGTAGGTAGTGCCCCCCAGGTAGGTTATACCCCCAGGAGGTAGTAGATAAGGCTCAAAATAGGTAAGGTACCCAGTAGGTAGTGATCCAGGTAGGTAAGGTCCAGTAGATAGTGCCCCCAGGTAGTTAATTCCCCTAATAGGTAGGGCCTTCTGTAGGTAGTGACCCCAGGTAGGTAATGCCCATAAAAGGTAGTTTCCCGGACTTCCGGTTCCGGCACGGCCGATGTAGGAGCCTCTGCAGTGAGCTCCCGCACCTCCCCAGCTTGTACCTGCCAGTACCCGGCTCCATACGCCCTCTCGCCCCAGTGAAAGGCCCCCAGAGATGCCGCTCACCTCCAGGTATGGAGCGCTTCATTCAGCGCAGTGGAGGTCCGCCCACAACGCCGCCACCGGCCTCCACCATGAAATCAGCCGGCGGCTCACCTAAAATGGCCGCGCTTGATAATAACGCAGTGCCACGGGCGGCCTGCGCTGCACTCCCACAGCCTCTTAAGCCCTCTCCACACACTGAGGACTCTCAGGGGGAAATGGAGGTCACTTTGCCAGCCCCCTCACCTGCCAGTGCCTTACTTCCAGGACAGGTGGATAATGCAGATAACAGGGGCATATATAACATCTCTGAGAATGCAGCACCAGCAAGCCAGCCTCTGATCTCACAAGGACTGCCAGTACACATTGACTATCAAATGCTGGCCACTGAAATGGCACTCCGCATTACACCTAATGTGCAACAGATAGTGGAGGAAGTTCTTAAAGCTACCTTACAGAACCTGACTTTGGAGGTGTCTGCTCATACAGGGCGAATCACTGATGTGGAGCAGAGGGTGTCACACTTGGAGGATGGTGATTCTATTATGGAACGACGATTGAAAGCGGCAGAAGTTGAACTGTTCAGAGTATCGGAGAAAATGGAGGACCTTGAAAACAGGTCCAGAAGGAATAACCTGCGTATAGTGGGTGTACAAGAATCTATACACCCCGCTGATCTACAACGGTTCTGTGAGAGGGACTTACCCAAAACACTGGGCCTGTTGCACCCCTGCCGGGTGGAAAGGGCACACAGGATCGGCCCGCCTCCAGATCCGTCTTCAAATGGTCTTGCAGCTTTGGCACATCGCCCTCGGCAAGTAATTTTGAAACTCCTGGACTTCAATGATAAGGTGCAGATATTGCGTGCTTACAGACGACTGTCCCAACCCCTTGTAGTCCAGGGTATGAGCCTTCTCATATTTGAAGATTTCTCTGTGGAGGTGGCTAAACGGAGACGAGCTTTCAGCACTGTTACGCCGAGCGCTCCGGGTCCCCGTTCCTCCCCGGAGCGCCCGCCTCATCTTCGTTGTTGCAGCGCCCCGGTCAGATCCACTGATGCGCACCCCGGCCCCCGTACCTGACTCGCTCTCCCTCGGTCCTGTCCCGGCGCGCGCGGCCCCGCTCCCTAGGGCGCGCGCGCGCCGGGTCTCTGCGATTTAAAGGGCCAGTGCACCAATGATGGTGCCTGGCCCAATCTTCCCAATTAGCTTAATTGGTAATCACCTGTGCACTTCCCTATATTACCTCACTTCCCTTGCACTCCCTTGCCGGATCTTGTTGCACTTGTGCCTAGTGAAAGCGTTCCCTTGTCTGTTCCTAGTCCGTGTTCCTGACCTCCTGCCGTTGCCCCTGACTACGATCCTTGCCGCCTGCCCCCGACCTTCTGCTACGTCCGACCTTGCTTCTGCCTACTCCCTTGTACCACGCCTATCTTCAGCATCTTCAGCAGCCAGAGAGGTGAGCCGTTGCTAGTGGATACGACCTGGTCACTACCGCCGCAGCAAGACCATCCCGCTTTGCGGCGGGCTCTGGTGAAAACCTGTAGTGGCTTAGAACCGGTCCACTAGCACGGTCCTCGCTATCCCTCTCTGGCACAGAGGATCCACTACCTGCCAGCCGGCATCGTGACAGTAGATCCGGCCATGGATCCCGCTGAAGTTCCTCTGCCAGTTGTCGCTGACCTCACCACGGTGGCCGCCCAGCAAGCCCGACAGATCGCCCTTCTAACCCGTCAGCTGTCGGAAATGTCCACCATTTCGCACCAACTTCAGTCGCAACTTCTCCAGCAATCTTCTCCTCCGCCAGCTCCTGCACCTCCTCCGCAGCGAGTGGCCACTCCTAGCCTCCGCCTGTCCTTGCCGGACAAATTTAATGGGGACTCTAAGTATTGCCGTGGCTTTCTTTCGCAATGTTCCCAGCACTTGGAGATGATGTCGGACCAGTTTCCTACTGAAAGGTCTAAGGTGGCTTTCGTGTTCTGCCTTCTGTCTGGAAAAGCCCTGTCATGGGCCGCACCGCTCTGGGACCGCAATGACCCCGTCACTGCCTCTGTACACTCCTTCTTCTCGGAAATTCGAAGTGTCTTTGAGGAACCTGCCCGAGCTTCTTCAGCCGAGATTGCCCTGCTGAACCTGGCCCAGGGTGTTTCTTCCGTTGGCGAGTACGCCATTCAGTTCCGTGCTCTTGCTTACGAGTTGTCCTGGAATAGTGAGATTCTCTGCGCGACCTTTAAAAAAGGCCTATCCAGCAACATTAAAGATGTTCTGGCCGCACGAGAGACTCCTGCTGACCTACATGAACTCATTCATCTAGCCACTCGCATTGACATGCGTTCTTCCGGATGGCGTCTGGAGCTCCGCCTGGATATGGACTTTGTTCGCACGAAGCGTTTTTTCTCTCCGGCTCCTCTCTCCTCTGGTCCTCTGCAATCTGTTCCTGTGCTTCCCGCCGCGGAGGCTATGCAAGTTGACCGGTCTTGCTTGACACCTCAAGAGAGGACACGACGCCGCATGGAGAATCTTTGCCTGTACTATGCCGGTACCGAACACTTCCTGAAGGATTGTCCTATCCGTCCTCCCCGCCTGGAAAGACGTACGCTGACTCCGCACAAAGGTGACACAGTTCTTGATGTCAACTCTGCTTCTCCACGCCTTACTGTGCCTGTGCGGATATCTGCCTCTACCTTCTCCTTCTCTACTATGCTCTTCTTGGACTCCGGATCTGCAGGAAAATTTTTTTTGGCCTCTCTCATCAACAGGTTCTACGTTCCTGTGACCAGTCTCGCCAGACCCCTCTACATCTATTGTTTTTACAATAAAAGATTGGACTGTCTCGTACGTTTCCACACAGAACCCCTCCTAATTTGCATCGGACCTCATCACGGAAAAATTGAGTTTGTTTTCCTCAGGTTCTTTGGCCCCAAGAAGAGGGGGAGACCCAAGGGGGGGGGGTACTGTTACGCCGAGCGCTCCGGGTCCCCGTTCCTCCCCGGAGCGCCCGCCTCATCTTCGTTGTTGCAGCGCCCCGGTCAGATCCACTGACCGGGTGCGCTGCGGTCCCGCCTTCAGCCGGGATGCGATTCGCGATGCGGATAGCGCCCGCTCGCGATGCGCACCCCGGCCCCCGTACCTGACTCGCTCTCCCTCGGTCCTGTCCCGGCGCGCGCGGCCCCGCTCCCTAGGGCTCGCGCGCGCCGGGTCTCTGCGATTTAAAGGGCCAGTGCACCAATGATGGTGCCTGGCCCAATCTTCCCAATTAGCTTAATTGGTAATCACCTGTGCACTTCCCTATATTACCTCACTTCCCTTGCACTCCCTTGCCGGATCTTGTTGCACTTGTGCCTAGTGAAAGCGTTCCCTTGTCTGTTCCTAGTCCGTGTTCCTGACCTCCTGCCGTTGCCCCTGACTACGATCCTTGCCGCCTGCCCCCGACCTTCTGCTACGTCCGACCTTGCTTCTGCCTACTCCCTTGTACCACGCCTATCTTCAGCATCTTCAGCAGCCAGAGAGGTGAGCCGTTGCTAGTGGATACGACCTGGTCACTACCGCCGCAGCAAGACCATCCCGCTTTGCGGCGGGCTCTGGTGAAAACCTGTAGTGGCTTAGAACCGGTCCACTAGCACGGTCCTCGCTATCCCTCTCTGGCACAGAGGATCCACTACCTGCCAGCCGGCATCGTGACAAGCACCATCTGTACTGCACTCTTTAAAGCCAAATACAGATTCCAGTTACAGTATCCTGCTATATTGCGAGTGTTCCACCCTGACGGATC
Organism: Hyla sarda; assembly: GCF_029499605.1. Classification (NCBI taxonomy): domain Eukaryota; kingdom Metazoa; phylum Chordata; class Amphibia; order Anura; family Hylidae; genus Hyla; species Hyla sarda. The sequence continues at coordinate 135,554,147 of NC_079197.1, read as the reverse complement.
TATTTCCACCTATAAATCTCCAGAAGCCGCTTCCTCATCTTTGGAACAAATCCTGAATTCCTCGTCCAGAAGATCTGCACGCGCTACCCCGAGTAGGAGGTCCCGCTCTTCCAGGCGAGATGACCGCTCCAGATCACCTGCCAGAGATGTAGCATGCCCTCCTGCGCCGAGAAGTCGCCGACGTAGACAACGCTCTCCAAGGAATGGACACGGCGGGGAACGCACCTCCTCACCAGACTGAGACTTGTATTCCTTTTTGCACTGCCTCGCTGACTGATCCTCCTTTTGGACAGACCGACCACAACGCAATCCACTGGGAACAGGTTTTTTTCTTCTTCTCCTATTACTCTATTATGTTTGTATATTTTTTTCTTTTTGCGGAGGGGGCTTACCATTGCAAGAGGCCAAGATTGGACACTACTTCTCCCTGGGTTAGCGTGTCTCTAACATGTGTTCTAACGTTGATATCACCGGGTCTCGGAGCCGACTAGGGAGGGGGAGGGGGCGGGGGGCCTCATTGCCCTGTTGTTTTTGATGCTACCTATGTCGCCTTAAAAAAGGAAGTCCCTTAACCCGACCTGGTGCGATTGGTTCCATCTGTCGGCCCACTGGGTTCTCATTAGTGTTTTTTTGATGGTTTTTGTTTATCTTTTCATTATGATGACTATGTTGCATTATTCTCCACGCTGTTTTTCTTTACAGGACATGGGTTTCATACTACACACTAAAGCTACACGTTATTGTCAGAACACACATTGGTTTCTTTTAGTCACTACTATGACATGCCTTCTTCCGACTGCATATTCTTTAGTGTTTTCTGATATATATCTGCCGGTCTCATTAGCGGGGTATTGTTATGCTTAAAGTTATATCCTGGAATGTGAAGGGCCTTAGGTCCCCACACAAACGGAGATTGTTTTTACGCTTCCTGAAGAGGTCCTATTCTCCAGATATTGTGTTATTACAAGAAACCCACCTAACAGACCAGGATTTCTTCAGGATGCGTCAACAATGGGTGGGTCAGGTTTACGGGTCCTCCGCCAAAGACGGCAAAGCGGGAGTCCTCACACTATTGCACAAGTCATTTGCCTTTTCTCTTATCCCTCACAGTACTGACTCGGACGGCAGAGTATCACACCTCACCATAGAACACAATGGGGAAATCCTGAGCCTATACAATATTTACGCACCTAATGGGGAGAATGGCTCTTTTTTAGGGAATTGGCTAGTGAGATCCAATCGGATACAGTAGACAGGAAACTGATAGGGGGCAACCTAAACACCGTTCTGGATGTCCGAGTAGATCGGAACAACCCTAATGTTCATAACCCATTACCGAGAGCTCGGGATTGTATTCTCGCACCCTTCATAGACCAATTGGGCTTAGTAGATGCCTGGAGACTTGTCCATCCGGACGATAGAGAGTTTACGCATCTCTCCAGTATCCACAGATCATGGTCGAGAATAGATTATTTTCTTATGAGCATTGAGTTGAGCTACCGGTTGTGTTCGGTGGACATTGGAGATCTGGCATTATCAGACCATGCCCCAATGATCTTACATCTATTTCCCTCTTGCCCCAAGGGAACTGATATACTCTGGAGATTTCCTTCCTATCTGACAAAAGACGAGGACTTCGTGGAGTTGCTCAGGGCTTGGTGGTTAGAATTTGCGACTACTAATGACTCACACAGGCAACACCCAGTATTGTTCTGGGAAACAGGGAAGGCAGTCCTCAGGGGATGGTTGATAGCCCATATCTCGGCACTAAAGCGCAAATCCCGCACACAACTTCTCGCCACCAGCTCTCGCCTAAGGGAAGCCTACGCTCTTTTTCTTAATTCCCCAAACGAATCCCATAAGGAGACATGGAAGCAGGCCAAATCTGACTACGAGATATGGCTAGACAGACATGAACGTATGAAAAGATCCCAATTTGAGGTTGATCTCTTCCGTCACGGCAACAAAGCTGGACGTCTTTTGGCTGGCCTGGCGAAAGGGAGACAGCCCCCCTCCCACATAACTACACTTAGGGACTCCACGGGTACTTTAAAACACGACCCTCACGCCATTAATAAAATATTGGAAAACTTTTATGCCACATTATATGCAGACTCCCCTTCTAACCTACTGGCAGGAGAAACATTTTTGAGGAGTCTTGATCTCCCCTCTCTGTCGGATGACCAGAGGGAGGTGCTTAATGCTCCAGTCACGGAGGCAGAAATTCAGGCCGTCATCCGCAACCTACATAACAATAAAGCGCCAGGCCCTGACGGGTACACCGGGGAATTCTTTAAATCGCTTTTACCACAACTTTCACCATTACTTACCGATGTATACAAGGAATTTCTATCTACGGGCAATATCCCTGATGAAGCTTCTATGGCCTACATTAAAGTATTGCCTAAAAAGGGTAAAGACTTAAGGGATCCCGGCTCATACAGACCCATATCATTGATAAACCAGGATGTCAAAATCTTGTCCAAAATTCTAGCAGACAGACTGGCGAGGTTCATGCCGACACTAGTGGGTACCCACCAGGTAGGCTTTATCAGACAACGATCCGCAACCATGAATATCAGAACGGTCATGGCGGTCTTGGACCGACTCCAGCATAGCCCTCAACCGGGAGATCGGCCAGCGCTATTGGCTCTTGATGCCGAAAAGGCGTTCGATAATTTGAGATGGGACTGGTTGGGGATGGTGCTGGACCGGGCGGGCCTGCACGGCGCGTTTCGTAATTATTTAACGGGAGTATACAGGGCGCCCACGGCCAGGATCTACACGCCAGGGATACTGTCATCACCCATTACGTTATTTAAAGGAACGAGACAGGGTTGCCCTCTTTCGCCCCTTCTCTTCGACCTTGCCTTGGAACCTCTAGCGCGATCATTACTGACATCCCCAGTGTACAAGGGCATCAATGTCGGAGAGCGGGAGGTGAAACTCACCATGTTCGCAGATGACATTTTGCTCTTCTTAAATGACCCAGACACCTCATTGTATGTGATTCTTGACCACCTAACCCTCTTTGGCACCTTCTCGGGATATAGGGTCAACGTCTCCAAATCGGAATTACTTCCACTGGGGGTACACCCGCCGCAGTGGGGGGATAACATAACTCAATTGGGTATACGCATAGCGGATTCCTCGGTTACCTATTTGGGGATCAAAGTATGAAAAACTCCTGATACGATTTATTCGCTTAACTTCCCCCCAATCATTTCCAAAATATGCACTGAACTGACAAGATGGCATGGCCTTCCTCTAACCTTCATGGGGAGATGTCATTTAGTTAAAATGATTAGTTTCGCGAGGCTCCTATATCCACTCCAGACCTTACCACTACTCCTTAAACACGCAGATATACGTAAATTAAATTCGGCCTTCACTAAATTTATTTGGGCGGGCAAGTGTCCATGCATTGGTCTACACAAATTAATGCTAGACAAGCAGGAGGGGGGGACTGAATTTCCCTAACGTGAGGGGATACAATCTTTCTTGCTTGTTTCGTTTTGTGATCGATTGGATCCATGGCTCTTCCTTTCATGTGGTAGGCGATTTGGAAAAGGTGCTGACGCACCCCTGGGATCTGCGGATTCTGTTACACACCGCTTATGCGAAACTGCCCAGCTTAACGAAACGATCTGTCCTTTTAAGGGACACCGTGGCCACATGGAAGGAAGTTCGTAAATTATTTAAGCTACCATTCCTGGTCTCTAAATATCATCCGTTGACTTGTCATCCCGAATTGCCTGTAAGCATCCCTACACACACATTAACTTTGTGGGAACACCAGGGTCTATCTTCTGCATGTGATCTTATTGATAAACCCAACAAACGCTGGCTATCCCCTCAAACCTTATTGCACACCTTTCAATTACCACCGTCCCATATATTCCCATTAAATCAGTTATATTCTTTTTTTTCCTCACGCTTACGCAACCATGAGATAGAAACACATGACCATGCCCTAGATTACCTTATTGGTTCGGTCCCTCATAAGCTGTCAATATCCTCCATATACGCGACACTTAAAAAGGTGTTGATCAAGACGGACCCCTCTAAAATATTTGCTTCCTGGTCCAAATGGATCCCTGATGTGGATATCTCTGACTGTGTATTACGTGGGTGGTCGATCATTCGTAGGTGTGTCATTAATGAACGATGGCGAGAAACGTATTTTAAACTTGCTCATAGGGCGATCTATGGTTTTAACATCTTACCGACTCCCAATTTCCCTGCCTGCCCCAAATGTTCCACTCCCCTAACTGACCTTTGGCATGGCATTTGGACATGTTCTCACATAGTACCCTACTGGAGAATGCTGCTCACCTATATTACACAAACATGGAATGTGACTCTACCTAACTCCCCAAGAGCTCTACTGTTTCATCAATTCAGACCACCTGACCCTGACCACTCACGACAATCCCTACCGAAAGTACCCCAATTGGTCCATATTATACTATTGGTGGCATTGAGATGTATTTTTGATTCATGGCTGTCATCCTTACCACCTACTATTTCTATGGTGACTTCCCAAATGAAGCGTCTATGCAACCTCGATAGGCTTGACTCGGAGAGACATAAGACCGCACGCACTACCAAATTCTTTGATAAGTGGGAAGTGTTTATTCTAGAGCATTATTCAACAGACGAAATTGCAGAAATAGTTAGGCCCTTCAGCTCCACTGAGTGGTACTGTTTGGGAGTCATCGGGAATACTTTGGGGGCCTTACAACTTCCATCATGAATACACCATTGCCATATCCGACAAGGGGGTACACATTCACAATGTTTATGTATACTCGTTTGAATGGGATTCTTGAACTGTGTAGCTCTACTGTTGTGTTGATATGATGAATACTGTTCTGACTACATACTGCTCATGTACCAGTCCATATATCCACATGCCCTAATGACCCTATTGCACAGCTCTGTATCCAAATGGCGAATGTTTTGCTCTATCGTTGGATTGTTATACTGTTTTTCTTTTCTTTTTCTTGAAAATTTTCAATAAAATGTGTTTAAAAAAAAAAAAAGGTAGTTTCCCTAGGTAGGTAATGCCCCCAGTAGGTAGTTTCTCCAGGTAGAATGTGCCCCAGTAGGTAGTGTCCCCAGGTTGGGGTTAGGGGTTGGCGGCAGGCCAATTTTCTGCGGTTCAAGTAGGCTGAAGGTAAATTAAATTTAAAGGGAACCAATCAGCAGATTTTAGCATATATAAAGCTTGGCAATGCCTTATATATGATAAAATCTTTATCCTCACCATCCCCGGGGACGTTTGTGCCCCTTACCAGCTCCATTTGCTGCTGCCATGGCCCCACCCTGACGACTTGAATGACGGCTTGGGCCACAGGTCTGCTCCCTAAGCTGTGGGGCGAGGGCATGGCCGCAGAGAAAGGAGCTGGTAAGTGAAAGTCCCCGCCCCGGGGACTACTTGCTGGGTGGCCGGGGGGGGGGGGGGGGGGGACGACGACGACGACTTTATAACTTAATATCTTCACCATCCTTGGGGGCACAAACATCTCACGGGGATGGGGAGGATAATGATTTTAGCATATATAACGCATTGCCAAGCATTATATATGCTAACATTTTCTGATTGGTTCCCTTTAAAAGAAAAAAAAAAAAAAGAAGGCTGTGGGGGACAGCCTTCTTCTTTTTTTTTCCCCTCTGGCTCTGCATATCTGCCTCTATATCTATCTATCTATCTATCTATCTATATGCCTCTATATCTATCTTATATTCAGGGGCAGACTGAAAGGTTGGGCAGCCGGGCACCCGAGGGACTGTGCCTGAGAGGGGGTCTCAGGCACAGTCCCTCGGGTGCCCGGCTGCCCAACCTGTCAGTCTGCCCCTGAATATAAGATAGATATAGAGGCATATAGATAGATAGATAGATAGATAGATAGATAGATAGATATAGAGGCATATAGATAGAGAGATATAGAGGCATATAGATAGATAGATAGATAGATAGATAGATATAGAGGCATATAGATAGATAGATATAGAGGCATATAGATATATAGATAGATATAGAGGCACATAGATAGATATAGAGGCACATAGATAGATAGATAGATATAGAGGCATATAGATAGAGATAGATAGCTATAGAGGCATATAGTTAGATAAATAGATAAAAGTAACGGTGGGGCAGCACAACCGGGAAGGGAAATATGTGGTGGGTGCCAGCAGTTTATTGTCCCATTGTAACGGGTCAAAGGTAGACAATCAAAGTAAAAAAATTCTGCAGCACTCCAAAATAGATGCAAAAGGTGGTGGATTTATTAGCCTGACGGCATAGCGAAGTTTCGGCTGCCCGCTTGCAGCCTTTCTCAAGCTTGAGAAAGGCTGCAATCGGGCAGCCGAAATGTAGCTATGCCGTCAGGCTAATAAATCCACCACCTTTTGCATCTATTTTGGAGTAGTGTTGCTCGCGAATATTCGCAATGTGAATTTTATTCGCGAATATAGCACTATGTATTTGTAATTACGAATATTCGGTTTTTTTTCACAGTACACATCACAGTGATCATCCCTCTCTGCTTCCAGCTTGTGTGGTGTAAAGAAGGCTCTAATACTACTGTGTGAGACCGGCGTGCGAATTTTCTTATGCTAATTTCTGTATATGCTAATTTTCGCATATGTTCATTTCTGCATACGCAAATTTTCGCATATGCGAATATAAAACGAGAATATTACGAATATGCGAATTTAGCGAATATATGACAAATATTCGACCATATATTCGCGAATTCGAATATGGCCTATGCCGCTCAACACTATTTTGGAGTGCTGCGGAATTTTTTTACTTTTTTTTTTTACTTAGATAAATAGATAGATAGATATAGAGGCATATAGCTCGATAGATAGATAGATAAATATAGAGGCATATAGCTTGATAGATAGATAACCATAGAATAAGTTGGTCAGCACTATTGATTCCAAACTATTATACGGACCTGGCTTACAGGTGCAGGCTGCTGGGCTAAATATACAGCAACAGGAGAATACAGCAGCACACAGCAGGATATAGATAAAACATGAGTATATAGATGAAACATGAAAAGCTATACAGCTGTAGTGCAATAAATGAAAATATGAAACTATAAAATTATGAGGTACTTAGTTTGCAAATTTGGCGGCCAAATAGCGTGGACCATCCCACCACGGTAAGGAGACCTCATTTTGGGACGGACCCTACACTGTGAATATGCTTCTGTGTGAACAGTTCAACAGGCATTGCAAGGTCTGAAACATCCAAGGCACCTTAGATAGATAGATATGAAATAGATAGATATGAGATAGATAGATATGAAATAGATAGATAGATATGAGATAGATAGATATGAAATAGATAGATAGATATGAGATAGATAGATAGATAGATAGGAGATAGATGGATATGATATAGATAGATAGATATGAGATAGATAGATGGATATGATATAGATAGATAGATATGAGATAGATAGATATGAGATAGATAGATATGAGATAGATAGATATGAGATAGATATGAGATAGATATGAGATAGATAGATAGATAGATATGAGATAGATAGATAGATAGATAGATAGATAGATAGATAGGAGATAGATGGATATGATATAGATAGATATATATGAGATAGATAGATAGATATGAAATAGATAGATAGATATGAGATAGATAGATAGATATGAAATAGATAGATAGATATGAGATAGATAGATAGATAGATAGATAGATCCACTGCTGTATCCACTTCTGGTCTGCGACTGGGACCGGTTTCTGGTCTGTGTGCACCCGTCTATTGGAATACTATTGCTCGGTTGTGCGGCCTTGAAAGTTTGTTTTGCTTGATAGATAGATAGATAGATAGATAGATAGTTATGAGAAAGAGAGAGAGAGATGATTGATAGACAGACAGATAGAGAAACAAAGATGGCTGTAGCTTTCAAAAATAGTGAAAAACCATGTGGGTAGCTCTATTCCATATTAAAATACAGGTGCGACGTTTCAAGCATGAAAAACACTGCACAGGCAGCTAAAACGTCGCACCTGTATTTTAATATGGAATAGAGCTACCCACATGGTTTTTCACTATTTTTGAAAGCTGCAGCCATCTTTGTTTTATTGTCTGGACTTGGGCCTTGCGAACAGAGCTGAAAGGCTGCCTCCACCTACTTTTTTTTCTGGTTGTGCTGCTGCTCCGTTATCTAGATAGATAGATAGATAGATAGATAGATAAGTGTTTCCCAACCAGGGTGCCTCAAGCTGTTGCAAAACTACAATTCCCAGCATGCGCACACAGCCAAATGCATGCTGGGAGTTGTAGTTATGTAAAAGTTGGAGGCACCCCTTTTAGGAAACACTGAGATAGATAGATAGATAGATAGATATGAGATGGATAGATATGAGATGGATGGATAGATAGATAGATAGATAGATAGATAGATATGAGATGGATGGACAGATAGATAGATATGAGAGAGATATGAGATGGATGGACAGATAGATATGATATAGATAAGAGATAGATAGATATGAGATAGATATGAGATAGATAAGAGATAGATAGATATATAGATATGATATAGATATGAGATAGATAGATATGAGATAGATAGATATGATATAGATAGATAGATATGAGATAGATAGATAGATAGATATGAGATATATAGATAGATATGAGATAGATAGATATGAGATAGATAGATATGATATAGATAGATAGATATGAGATAGATAGATATGAGATAGATAGATATGAGATAGATAGATATGATATAGATAGATAGATATGAGATAGATAGATATGAGATAGATAGATATGATATAGATAGATATGACATAGATATATATGACATAGATAGATAGATATGAGATAGATAGATATGACATAGATATATATGAGATAGATAGATATGAGATAGATAGATATGAGATAGATAGATATGAGATAGATAGATATGAGATAGATATGAGATAGATAGATAGATAGATAGATATGAGATAGATATGAGATAGATAGATAGATAGGATCAGTGTTTCCCAACCAGGGTGCCTCCAGCTGTTACAAAACTACAAAACACAGGATGCCCACACAGCCAAAGGCATGCTGGAAGTTGTAGTTTTGCAACAGCTGGAGGCACCCTGGTAGGGAAACACTGAGATAGATAGAAAGTGACTTACTGTACATAGCAGCAGCTGTGGGCAGAGGAAGGCTTCATTTTCCTGTGGGCAGCTATATTGGTGAAGCAGGAAATACAGCATGGAACACAGGGGGTCATGTGATGGAGGGGGAGGAGCTTCCATCTCTGCTGCTCTCTTCCTCCCAGAGTCTGTGCGGCCCCAGCGCTGATCTAAAGGGCCTGAAGGGGAAAAATGTATCATAACTTAGTTTAGATAGTAAGGGTCTATGGGGGTTTATAAAGCTTAATCCAGGATTCCCATGAGGCTGTACACTCATCTCTTTTTCCCTTTTGACCAAAAAATATTAGCTCATAGTTATAATGAGATAGCAGTGTATTTATTAATTCGTTAATGTGTGGAATCTCTTTTGATTTCCATTTGGAGGCTAGTAACATTTTATATGACAAACATATGTGTACAATCGGAGTTTGTATGTTTTTTGGGAGATCTTCCAGACCCAGAAGTAATAGAAGTAATTCATCTTTAGGTTGTGAGCAATGAGGGATCAATTTCAAAATCATACTTTTTACTTCTGAAACAAAGGTAACTATGGCCGGACAAGTGAGGAAGATATGTTTTAGGGAGCCTTGTTCCCCACAATCCCTCCAACATAGTGGCGACAGGTGAGGAAAAATCAAAGATAATTTTTTAGGTGTGTAGTACCATCTATTGACAAACTTGCATATATGTTACATTTCTTATGTTTATAAAATTCAATAAAAACATTGTGAAACTGAAGGGGAAAAATGATAAGAATAGAAAAGACCCTGGCAGCAGCAGACCGCCCCTCAGACTCAGCCGCTGTCCGACCTGTCAGTTGTCCCTGAGAGCGGCCCTGGGCACAGCTCTTAAAGGACTACTGTAGTGGTACACTTTTACATATGCCGGGCCTCAAAAATAAACAAAATAAAGTCATACATACCTTCCTACGAGCCCCCGTTGGTCCGGCACAGGCCTCACGGTCCGGCAGTGCTGACGTCATTCCACTTCCTGGGGACGGGGACGCCGCAGAGCCGTCGGCGTATCACCGGCAGTAGCGATGTCCCGCCCCGGGCCAGTGATAGGCTGAGCCCACTGTCATGTAAGAAGCCGGCCAGAGCTCCTTATATGACAGTTGGCTTAGCCTATCACCGACCGGGCAGGACATCGCTGAGGCCAGTTATACGCCGACGGCTCTGCGGCGTCCCCGTCCCCAGGAAGTGGAATGAGGTTAGCACTGCCGGACCGTGAGGCCTGTGCCGGACCAACAGGGGCTAGTAGGAAGGTATGTATGAGTTTATTTTGTTTGAGGCACGGGCATATATAAAAGTGTACCACTACAGTTGTCCTTTAAAGCTGTGGCTGTAAACTGCTATGTTCAGAGCAGGGAGGAGAACAGCTCAGCCCACGGACTGCCGAGGCCCACCGGGAAAATGCCGCTTTGCCCGATGGCCAGTCCGGCACTGTGTACACCAGTCATACATATATGTATTGTACACCAGTCATACATACATGTATTGTACACCAGTCATACATACATATACTGTACACCAGTCATACATACATGTACTGTACATCAGTCATACATACATGCACTGTATATCAGTCATACATACATGTACTGTACACCATTCATACATACATGTATTGTACACCAGTCATACATACATATACTGTACACCAGTCATACATACATGTACTGTACATCAGTCATACATACATATACTGTACACCATTCATACATACATGTATTGTACACTAGTCATACATATATGTATTGTACACCAGTCATACATACATGCACTATACACCAGTCATACATACATGTACTGTAATCAGTCATACATACATGCACTGTATATCAGTCATACATACATGTACTGTACACCATTCATACATACATGTATTGTACACCAGTCATACATACATGTATTGTACACCAGTCATACATACATGTACTGTACACCAGTCATACATACATGTATTGTACACCAGTCATACATACATACATACATACATACATATACTGTACACTAGTCATACATACATGTATTGTACACCAGTCATACATACATGTACTGTACACCAGTCATACATACATGTATTGTACACCAGTCATACATACATACATACATATACTGTACACTAGTCATACATACATGTACTGTACACCAGTCATACATACATATACTGTACACCAGTCATACATACATGTACTGTACATCAGTCATACATACATGTACTGTACATCAGTCATACATACATACATGTACTGTACATCAGTCATACATACATGTATTGTACACCAGTCATACATACATATACTGTACACCAGTCATACATACATGTATTGTACACCAGTCATACATACATACATATACTGTACACTAGTCATACATACATGTACTGTACATCAGTCATACATACATGCACTGTATATCAGTCATACATACATGCACTGTATATCAGTCATACATACATGTACTGTACATCAGTCATATATACATATACTGTACACCAGTCATACATACATGTATTGTACACCAGTCATACATACATACATATACTGTACACTAGTCATACATACATGTACTGTACATCAGTCATACATACATGCACTGTATATCAGTCATACATACATGCACTGTATATCAGTCATACATACATGTATTGTTCACCAGTCATACATACATATACTGTACACCAGTCATACATACATGTATTGTACATCAGTCATACATACATGTATTGTACACCAGTCATACATACATACATACATATACTGTACACTAGTCATACATACATGTACTGTACACCAGTCATACATACATGTACTGTACACCAGTCATACATACAATTACTGTACACCAGTCATACCTAGATTTACTGTACATCAGTCATAGATACATGTACTGTACACACTGCTCGGTCTCTTGTACCTCTGTCATCACGTCACAAGCTGTGAAAGCAGTCTGCTCCATTATTCCTCCCTCCACCCTTTCTGCTAGGGACAAGACCAGTGCTGTGAAGGGTGGGAGCTCATATTACTGCTCATTACATTTATGACTCATCAGATAAGGCAGCAGTAAGCCTGTTCTGATGGCTTCCTGATGCCTTATCTAATGAGTCATAAATCTAATGAGAAGTAATACATTCTTCCCCCCTTTACATCACTGGTCTCATCCTGCCCAGACAGGAGGGGATGGGGGAGGAATGCAGACTGCTTTAACAGCCTGTGACATGATGGCACAGCTACAAGGGAGAAAGCACAGCTGATAATGGAAGGTCTCTGCACTATGGCTATTAACATTATATTAGTTAGTTGCTTTATTAAAGCACCATAAACAGGTTGTTTCTTTTGCTGGACAACCCCTTTAACCCCTGATGGAAAACACTGCACACAGGTCATCTGTAACACTTTGTGCCATGCTTCACCATTTTAAGCCCTACACACATAGTAAAATTTTTACTTAAGGTATTTTTAGCTATTCTATTTGAAGTTGCTTCCACTTCTTGGGTTTTCTGTTCATTGATGAACCTTTTATACTATGTTACACCCTTTATAATAACTCTCATGTTCAGAATTTGTGGCCATTCCTTTGTCGCAATCGTAATCAGATTATCTCTCTTACTATATAATATCTTTTTCCTTTGTTTTGCTGCCATACTGGTATTGTCTTACATCTCTCCCCTGCCTGCCTTCCTCCTTCTTTCCTCCTCTTATTCCATTACATTTAATAATTCCATTGCCCCGTCGGCCACGAGTGTCTTGGGATTTTCCAAGTCTCCTTAGTAGTGTTTCTGATAAAGGAGAACACAACGGATGATGACCCTTCCTATAGTCTGGGACAACTCGGATGTTGATAATGTCATAAGAGCTGCCTGGTCACGTGATGCTATTGCAGGAAGAGACCATTAGATGCTAATAATCGTCTCTCATCTGACTGTTTATATCTGATCGAATAGAAATGCATTGTTTAAAGTCTGTAAGAAACACAAAGAAGTTAGTGTCTGGTGCACGTCTACTGTAAGTGATACAGTCAGCCATGTTGTTACTTGTGCACCAGCTGGGGTCATAATAGATATCTCATAATTGTGATAAGCATCAGTGTTAGGATTCTCTAAAATACATTATTTACCCCATATTTTCCTTCCTTCCTTGTTCTAGTGTTAGGCTGGAATCATGCATATACCTACAGTACTGTATATAGATATAATTTGGAAGTGGCAATGTAAAGGGTTGTCTACGTTAGAAGAATTCGGCTGCTTTCTTCCTAAAAACAATGCAACACCTGTCCAGGGTATTGCAGTTTATTTCCATTGAATAGAATGGGATTAAAGGGGTACTCCGGCGCTTAGATATTTTATCCCCTATCCAAAGGATAGGGGATAAGGTGCCTGATTGCGGGGGTCCCACCGCTGGGGACCCCCGTGATCTTGCACGCCGCACCCCGTCTATAATCAGTCCCCGGAGCGTGTTCGCTCCGGGTCTGATTACTGGCGATCACGGGGGCCGGAGCATTGTGATGTCACGGCCCTGCCCCGTGTGACGTCACGTTCCACCCCCTCAATGCAAGCCTATGGGAGGGGGCGTGTCACTGATCTAAAAGTTTTATATATGCAAATGTAGTATCAATAGAAAAGACATCATCACCTACCAGATCCCCTCCTGCTAGCTCCAAGACTACTCCCTGATCTGTATACTGCTACCCTTTCTATGAAATAATGACTTATAGCAGTTATACACCTCTCCTGAGGCTGTGTTAATGGATACCTCCCGTATGTACAACTTATCCCCTATCCTAAGGATAGGGGATAAGTGTTAGATCACAGGGGTACGACCGCTGGGGCCCCCAGCGATCTCCCAAAAGGAGACCCGGCTCCCTGCATGGAATGGCATTTTCGACCCCCACCAGAAGTGGCGGCCGACATGCCTCCTCCATGCAGTTCTATGGTAGAGCCGGAGCGCTGCTTTCAGCAATCTCCGGCTCTTCCACAGAACTACATGGGGCTCCATTTGGGAGATTGCGGCGGGCTCTAGCGGTTGGGGCCCCAGCGGTCGGGGCCCCAGTGGTCGGGGCCCCAGCGGTCGGAGCCCCCTGCAATCTAACACTTATCCCCTATCCTTAAGTTGTACATCCTGGAGTTATCCTTTAAGATATTAAATTTTTTCAGCATTTTTTGAGTTTTGGATGTGATTTTTCCAACATCGTGGAAAAAAATTTATATTTACTGCAATTATGCAAATTACAGTAAAAAAAAAATTCAAGAGTAGGGTCACACAGCGCATCCACAGCGTATTTTGTGCTGCAGCTGGTAGCTCTGTGTATCCGCTGACTGCCAGCGGGAAATCCACTGCTACGAGCGGACACACAGAGCTATGGGGGAGCTTCCCCTGCCATCGCTCTGTGACTGCCAGCAAAGGATTAATCTAGAGAGAGGGAGGAAGGTGCCTCATGTGCGGGATCAGCAGGTCTTGTTAGTGGGGGAAGGGGACGGTAATTCCCAAGCCGCTTACCAGAGTAGGTTGTGCGCCCACACACAACAAGGTGAAGTATAGAATGAATATATGTATAGGTACACTGCAGCCCTCCTGGGTAGAAGTAGAATCAAAACAGGATGACCGTAAATTCAGGAGTTAGTCCGGCGCAGAGAGGAACCATCAGGGAGCCAGATAAAATCAATGGATTTATTAGATGCCACGCGTTTCGTTGCGCATGTGCAGCTTCATCAGGCACCTGCCTGATGAAGCTGCGCATGCGCAGCGAAACGTGTTGCATCTAATAAATCCATTGATTTTATCTGGCTCCCTGATGGTTCCTCTCTGTGCCGGACTAACTCCTGAATTTACGGTCATCCTGTTTTGATTCTTAGCAAAGGATTAATAGGAAATGTACCAGTAAGAAAACATTTCAGTGTGGAATTGCAAACCAACATGGAGCCAATCTCTTGCCCGCCAGAAGGCATACACTATGTTGTGCTATTTGTACCGAAAAAAAATCTAAGGTTCTGATATAAGAGGTATATATACTGTATACCATATTGTGTCAAGAATCCATCTATAATTGTTATGGCATTATTATCCTTCTGACATAGTGGAGGCGCTAGCGAGATGATGTCTCCTACAAAATTAGGCCCCAGTGTCGAAGACATTCCCCGATAACAAACACCTCTACATTATTCTCTATGCTGCACTATATAGGCAAAACTTTTTTTCCCAGAGTGCTTCTTTAAGGACTGTGGGAGTGGCTCACTGCTCTTAAAGGGGTACTTCGCCCCTAGATCTTATTCCCTATCCAGAGGATAGGGGATAAGATGTCTTATCATGGAGGTCCAGCCAGAACCAGTGCGATCAGACATCTTATCCCCTATCCAAATGATAGGGGATAAGCTGTCTAGGGGCAGAGTACCCCTTTAAGTAAAGTGTAAACTTTACATCAACATTGTTCTTTGATAAGCAACACTTCTAGGGTAGAATACCTCCATATTACAACTTCCATTGGATAATCTAAATCAGTGAGGGAAAAAAATACTTCTTGTGTCTCTATATAAAACTGAAGGCAGAGGTACATAAAATATTTTGGTTGCCGTATTAGGGATACATACCTTACACACACATAGGTGCTTGCATGAGGCCTAGGTAGCACCTCATAAAAAGCCTGTATGATTTAAAACATAAAGTATATAAAGGGCATTTATATATATTTTTTACAATACAATAATTCTGCCCCCTATCACATCCATTTCCCATGCTCGGCCTTTCTTCTTTAATGTTGTACCCATCACACCAGTTATGGAGCACTTGTTGCAATTAATCTGTACTCCACCCACACAATGCCCACAAGGGTATGAGCCGCTCATTGTGAAGACTCTCATGATTAATTCACAATATAAATGAAGCTGAACTAGGCAGGATTTAGGGGAACAGGAAAGTTTTATTTCATGAGCAAACCCAGTTAATATTAAAATATTCACTTTCAGTCACATCCATATTCTTGACCGCGGGTCTATGCAGAGGAAGAACTTTAAGCTTCTGGGCCTCAATGCTAAGATTTGTGTCAGGCCCCCATCTTACATACTAATGTCTTTTTTTCCAACTAGTGTACCCTGCAAAACTACAACTCCCAGCATACCCAAACAGCCTGCTGGGAATTGAAGTTTTGCAACAGCTGGAGGCACACTGGTTGGGAAACACTGTCTTATGTTTTGAAAGGGACATTGGGCCTCTTGAGGTAACATAGGCCACATATGACTGCTACTTCAGTATGCACTTTTGTTACATACCTTATTTTGCTGGTTATGCTCATATGTTCCTAAGGCTGGTTCCCACTACGTTTTCCCCCATACGGGAGCGCATACGGCAGGGGAGAGCTAAAAACTTGCGCTCCCGTATGCCTTTCTATGCGCTCCCATATGTCATTCATTTCAATGAGCCGGCCGCAGTGAAACGTTTGGTCCGTTCGGCTCATTTTTGCCCCGTATGCGCTTTTTCCACGCACCTAAAACCGTGGTCGACTACGATTTTAGGTCCGGTTGTAAAAGCGCATACGGGGCAAAAATGAGCCGACCGGACCGAACGTTTCACTGCAGTCGGCTCATTGAAATGAATGACATACGGGAGCACATAGAAAGGCATACGGGAGCGCAAGTTTTTAGCTCTCCCCTGCCGTATGCGCTCCCGTATGGGGGGAAAGTAGTGGGAACTCAGCCTTATTCAGTGACATACATAGATGTGAGTGGGCACAAAGATAAAAATGTCTTTACATATTGGTGGGACCACTAAAACTGCATTAAAGGTTCATAATCCTGCATGTGGAAATCCAACCTGGATGCTTACAGATGTAGCAGAGATCATCTTGTCACTGGGCACTGTGTACAATGTTGTCACGGTGGGGGACATATTAAAAATCTTGCTTAGTTTTATTTAGACTAGGCAGTTTACGATGACAGTGACTCAGGCTGAGGTGGCATAGTTAAAGGGATACTACAGCGAAAAGTGGGTCCAACCGGTGGGTTCCCCCGCGATCAGGGGTCATGTCCTGGGAAAAATGTATGGGAACTCACCCAAGATTTCCACTCAAGGGTTGGCCCTGCTAATGGGAAGTGTTCCTGCTGTAGAAAAAGTGCAGGAACTTCGTTCCCATGCGTTCCTCCAGGACTTGAGCATTGCCTACGATCTCCTGCACAGGCCACTCACTCCATTAATTCTATATGGTGCTGTACTCGGGTCTCTTTGGCGCTTCCATAGAGAATGAATTAAGCGCATGCCATCCCCAGCACGCACTCCTTTCAGAGGGCCGGGGCCCATGTAGGAGATTGTGGGGCACAGGGGGTGATCAAGGGGAAGAAATGAAATTGCACAGGTCTAAAAAGTGTGTCATCAACTCGAAAAGTTTGAAAATTTCTGGTATCAGAGACAAAATGTAATAGCAATTAATGCACATACAACACACAATATAGGATGAAGGACAGTGAAGTTAAGCAAAAATGAATCTAGCGTTTCAGCTGTATAAACTCGAGTGACCATGTGACTGCACATAGCCAAGAATCCTGAAAGAAATGTCACCAAGTCTAATTCATCGACGAAGGTGACACGTCTCCCGCAAGGCCTAGTAACAGCAGCAACGTTGCGTGTCAGTGTAGGAACAAGACTTATGTAAGAATATCTCTCATCGCTCCGACGCCCTCCACAAACACATCTCTTTCTGGCATTCTGATGCTGAGATTAGCAGAATCCAGAATCCCCACATAGAATGCAGCCTCACCTCCGCCACATCGCACGTAAAGTCCAAACAAGTATCCCCTCCTCGCTGTGAAGGCAGTGTGCTTGGGCTGCGTGGGCGGCTGTGCGAGATGAAATCTGTTCCCCATGCACTCTTTCCACTATCTAACTCTTTGAAAAACACAAATGAAAGATCTGCTTTCCTTCTTCAAGCTGCCTCATGTAATTTAGATGCTGCAGAGAAGAATGAAATTGTGCAGCAAGACGCCCAAGTGAATGATATTTCTATGAGATGGGACAATTACGATAATAGGCCAGACAGAGAGGATTGGAAGGGTGTCAGGTACAGACCATCGGGAACACAGCACACACTTTGCCAGTTAACTCATAGCACATCTGGAATAAGGCGATATTCACATTACATTTGTGATGGCTCGATAGCAAAGCTAAATGTATCTATAGTACTGCTTCAGCTAAGCTGGGGTTAACAAAATGTCCTTTTGGCCTTCATCAGGCCGGTATACACCAGGCCAGCAAAGGAAAAAAAAAAGTATACACTACTGTTGTAGACTACACTATTACCCTAAAGTATCCATTTACTGGATACTATATTTAAAAAGAAAATGTGTATATTTATATATATGGAAGCCTATAAGTGATGAATGTCACCGAGATAAAATAAAAAATATATCAGGCAGGAATTGTTCATTTTGCTGCATTTCTGTTAAGTGTTTCCAAGTCTCTCTATTCCTCCTGAAATGTAATTTTTTTTTTTTAGAATTTACCATATTAGCTATAAAGTTCTTCCATTAATTGGTGAGCTGAATTACAATTGCCTTAAAGGGGTTAACCAGGACACTGGAAAAGTATGACCTTTCTTCACTCCCTGGCAGCTCACTTTTTTTTTTTTTTTTGTGATTTGGTTTTGTCTCATCCTGATACACCTTCTTACTGATTTAAAGGAGGTAGGCTGACATATGAGGGCCATCTCTGCATGCTGGGGTCAATGTACGCCCAACATTGCTGCAACATTCAGGGGGGGGGGTAACTGTAGAGGATGCAGAAGTTGCAGTTTCACCCAGGCCCTGGGGCCTGAAGGGGCCCATTAGGTCTTTTTTCTATATGAAAAAGAACACTAAATTGTTATAGTTGGGAACTCTGCTGCAGATTTTGCATTGGGACCCCGTATCTTTAAGTTACACATCTGGCAACATTGTACATATACTAACCACCACATGCAAGCATTGTTGTGTCTGCATGTGGAGATTGCAACATACTGTAGTATTTATACAACAAAAATAGAGAAACATAGCCGTACATCCACCATTTGTATTTTGGGCATAATCATAATTTCAAACACTAACAGGTTGTTAGTAAACATTTTGATCAGAAAGTACAAGCCCATTCGCGACGTCAAGGCCACCTAGTCAGAGTGGGTCCCTAACCTAACACTGGGGGTATAAAAGAAGAAGAAAACGCAGAGATGGCACCTGATAGTGCCGTTACCTTTTATGGGATTAAAAAAAATAATAATTGAAATGCTGCTCACCTTGTAGAGTTGTGCAGATTGTCAGACACAACTCTGGGATGCATTTTAATTGATGTGCGGTGAGGTTCCAGGAGCAGCTGTCCGTCGGCACCGCTTGCAGGCGGGGACTGGAAATACTCGGTGTACAGGTATGCCCTGAGTCCTTAAGGATGGGGGATGCAGGGCTTATGTATACGCCCTGCGTCCCCAAGAGGTTAATACACATATTTGGTATCACCGCGTGCATAAAAGTCTGAACTATCAATATATACTGTTAATTATCCCGTACTGTGAATGGCGTAAACGTTAAAAAAAATTATGCTTTTTTGTAAGATTTTATTCCAAAAATAATTAATAAAAAATGTATAAAAAGTAAAATATCAGCAAAAGTGGTACCGATATAAACTACAGATCACGGCGCAAAAAATGAGCTCTCATACCGCCGCTTATACGGAAAAATAACATGTCATATAACATGAGTATCATTTTAATCATATTGACCCACAGAATAAAGAAAACATGTCATTTGTACCGTAAAATGTACAGCATGAAAACAAAACCTTCCAAAATTTGCGGTTTTCTTTTAATTTTTCGCACATAAATAAAAATGTTTTGCTTGCGCCGTATATTTTATGGTAAAATAAGTGATGTCACTACAAATTTAAATTGGTGACGCAAAAAACAAGCCCTCATATGAGTCTGTGGATGGAAATATAAAAAAGTGTCCTTAAGGCCAAAATGGGCCTAGTCTATCACAGGAGTGAGTTGAAATGTCGCTCTACACAAGATGACGCAATCATTTTTTTTCACCTTACGAGAGAGCTGTGTGGTGTCCCGGTACCGTACACGTACTGTACTTTCTGTTATAAGTCCCCAAAGTCAGAGTTTCTCCGTACTGATAGGATGCTCTTAGTGGGATAACCCCTAGTCACCTCTTCCTTCTTTAATTTTATGTGTTTGTAATATATATAATGTGTAGTGTAAATATTGCTTCGAGGACCTTAGGTCACATGATTGATAATTGTAGTGTTTTGCTAAGGTTGAGGACCTCCCAGGTCAGGTGCTCATGTCACGTGATGTACCACAATGCTTTGTATTAAGACTGACAGGTCTGGAGGACCAATAAGCTTGAAGCCCGCCCCTTTAGATATAAGGGCGCTGTTATCCAATCCTTGCTCTTTCCCTTGGGATATGATAGCGAGCGGAGCTCCGTCCATACCTGCAAGACAAATCTAGGCCTGAAGCCGCTAACTTCCGCCGAATACAAAACCGTGAGTTCAATCTAACTCAATCCTAATCCTACGTGATTACTGGACCTAAACAATTCCCCTAAATCCAGTGGAACAGCGTAAAGCAAACCCTTCAAGCTTATTCCCTACAAGGTCCCAACCAAACCTGTGAGGAGCCTAAAGTCCGGTCCTCTGTAAAGACTGTTACTACGTTAAACCTGCATAAAATCTGCAGTAAAGTTATCTTCAGTTTACTAAAACTCCGGTTGCGGACAATCCTTTATTCCTCCCTATCGTTCCTGGGACGGGTGGCGGTAGGATATATATACAGAGAGGAACCCGCACCCTGGCGTCACGACAGTTAAGGGTTAATCCAACACCCTTTCATCACTGCACAGCTACACACTACCTACCCTACACCCCCAAGCTACCACAGCTGCATTTAACGTTCTGGTTTTCTATCTATCTAGTTGTAGAAAAATGGGCAGCACGATGGCTTGTCAAATGCCGTGTGAGACGGCTGGAACGTCGTTACTCTTGATGTTTGGTTGAATAAAGCCACACATTTTTTTCACAGATTCCTTGAGTGCTGCTGCTTTACTACATTTATCTATCTATATATTTGTTTATCTATTTACCTATCTATTATTGCCATATTTGCTCACAGTCCAATGAAATCCATTCTTATAGTTCCTAAAAAAGGTTAATATGGACGTAGCCTAAAGCCACTCATTAACATGTGATTTAGACTTAGAGAAGTATAATGAGAGAACATTGATTACAGATGAAGCTTTCTCACATGATAAATGTAACATTAGTTACTGGCCATCATGCAGGCGATCGCTATTAGTAACTCAATGTCCCAGATTGATGGCCGTAACATAAATGTTGGCATAGTCCATTATAATGGTAAAAGTGATAATGGTAATAAAAAAACTCAAATTGTGGGACCAAGTAGCCATATATTTCAGCAAATGTACTGGAGACTGAGTGTGTGCTCTCTACCACACTCACTCCTCACGCAGTCCTCATGGGGGTTCGATTGCTGGAAGCTCTGTGGATAGGGGATAAGTTCATTTTGGCTGGACAACCCCTATAGTTGTTTTTACGCCAGTTTACCACAATTTTTTAAAATGTAGCAGAAACGGGAATGTGAGAACACAGCTTTACATGTGACCACTATCGCTTGCTAATCACCCATAATTGCAAGCTGCACCCTAAAACTAAAGGAAAGCATATGGCAGCCATGGCCATTAGAGCACCCTAAAATAAGTCAATTACAGCCAGTTGTCCGGCTGCTAAAACCCCAGTGATTACCTATCTTTGGGGAAACCTGGCAGCATGATAATATCCCTTGCACTGAAATCAATGGAGTTTAGTATGGTCTGCCGGGTCCTGCAGAGATGCTCTTTAAAGCCCTCTCCCCCCCCCCCATCCCCTCTATCTAAATATAGTGCCTTGTGGGTGTGAATGGTGATCTGCAGGTTATAAAGGGTGCTATTAACCCTTGTCAGTCGTGACGCCAGGGTGAGGGTTAAATGCTGTATGACTTGGCCTATCGCCACCCTTCCCAAGGACGATAGGTGTTTGCAGAATCAAGTATTGTCCACAACCAGAGCTTCGCTGAAAACTTGCGTAAACTTTACTGAAGATTTTCTGTAACATGCGAACATAAGAACAGTCTTTGTAACAGAGTCTATGAACAGTTTGGCTGAGATTGACCATTGGTTGGGACTTTTAGTAAGTTCTTTAGCTTGTAGGGATTTAGTATGCGCAGATCTGCTGGATTTAGGGTTAGGTTTAGGTCCAGGGTCCTTGCCAACATTAGTGGGGAATTTAGAAGAACTCACTGTGTAATTCAGCCGAGGCCGCAAGGCTTTGGCCTAGTAATTGTCGTTGAAAGTTGCGGAGGTCCTACCTCATTCAGTGACAGCAACCCAAGAGAGCGAATAATGGCGGCAGCTGCCTTATATGGGCAGGGGCTGGCCGTTTGTGGATTGGTCCACACCATCTGTCAATCAGCTTTACAAGGCATTGTGGGTATCACATTACCCAGAACCTCCAAAGGTCCTTTTACCTACCATAGAGACTAGAACACCGTCACGTGACCCGCAGGTCCTGCGACGCTAGCGCAAGGTAAGTACACTTTTTATATGCATTTATTTACATTTACTTTATAATATATTAACTATTTAAGGGGTGACTAGGGGAGGACTAGACAGTTCCTAGGAACTCTGACTTTGGGGACCCCCACCAAGGTACGGTATGTAATACGGTACCGGGACACCACATAAAATATAGAGGTCTTAGTTGGGACTCCCCCTCTGTTAACTCAGAATCAAAGTGTATGAAATTGTGTTCTGTAAATCAGAAAACCCCTTGAATCTTTTAGCTTGGGCTGAATACCTCTTGTGTGCACCTACATTTCCTTCTGATACCTGAGTCTCAGCAGCTTACTTAATTCACCCCGAGCCCACCAGGGAATTACAAAGCAATGGTAGTAATGTGGGTGGGCAAGATGTCATCAATTCTAAATGATGCCTTGTGCCATGCACTTTTTTGTACCAGCATCTGAACACTGTCCCCCATCGTCTCTCCTCGTTGTTTCAGTAACATTATGTGTAGCATGTAGGAGGGAAACTGGAGCAAGAAACGATAAGTTCAGGACATAAGGACAATGGGGGAGATTTATCAATGTCGGTGTGAGGTAGAAATCATTTAAACCATCTCAGTGCTTTCTATGTTTTGCTTGTCTGTGCAAAATTTATCAACCGTGCGCAAGCTTGTTGATAAATTTTGGTCAAACATAGACATTCCTTCATGTTTCTACCATCTGACACATTGGTACGTGCGATGTTGCCTTTGTGCAACAGTACAGTGACCCCCCGACCTACGATGGCCCCGACATACGATCATTTCAGCATACAATCACTCTCAGAGGCCATCGCATGTTGAAGGCGGCATCAACATACGATGCTTTTGTATGTCGGGGCCATCGCATAAACGGCTATCCGGCAGCGCAGACTGCTCCAGCTGCCACCGGATAGCCGTTTACGGTGCCCCGTGTGGTCTGCTGACGATCACTTACCTGTCCTCGGGGCTCCGGCGCGTCCTCTTCGGGATCCCCTGCATCGTCGGCGCTCTCCATCGTTGTCATCACGTCGCTGCTCACGCCGTCCCGTCATCCAATAGGAGCGGCTTGCGTAGTGATGGAGAGCAAGGATGCCGGGGAAGCAGAGGCCTTGTGGAGCGTCGGGGACACCTCGGGACGCGGCGACAGCGATGGAAGGCGACATCCAGGGCAGCGGTGACGAGCGGTGACGGTCCGGAGCGGCGGGGACAGGTGAGTACAACTTCCTATACCAGTGGTCTTCAACCTGCGGACCTCCAGATGTTGCAAAACTACAACACCCAGCATGCCCGGACAGACGTTGGCTGTCCGGGCATGCTGGGTGTTGTAGTTTTGCAACATCTGGAGGTCTGCAGGTTGTAGACCACTGTCCTATACTTTACATTGCACGGATCCCTCAACATGCGATGGTTTCAACAAACGATGGTCCATTTGGAACGGATTACCATCGTATGTTGAGGGACCACTGTAAATTAGTGTGTAAAGCATTTTTCTTTCTACGGTACACGAGCACGTAGAGAACATCGGAAAATATTCTGTAAAAAAAGATGCACAAAAAAGACACAATGAAAGTCACTGCGCAAATTTTTGTGTGAAAAAATTCACAAGAAAAAGGGGTAAACTCAATTATAAATGTCCCCCCAGTGTCCCTCTCCTTCTTCTCTTCTGGTAAAAGGTCTTTCATAGGAGGCAAGCAGAAGCCTTTCCAGAGTATTTTGAATGACCTCGGGGGGACATCAATCCATGATTCTGGGGCTTAAATTATTCATTGACAAACCCTACATCTCTGCGCAACCCCCTCACTCTGCTGTTCCTTGCCTATGGGTGCTGGGAAAGCTTCTCATTATCAGTCTGCTCCCTTGATAAAATCACACATTTCCAGAACTCAACCCCTCCCATCTATCCTGCGGTCTCCATTTAGGCTTTGATTTTTGTTACCCAATTCAACCCGTAAAAAGTTCAAATCTATATATGTGGCAGTCCTGAGGACGTGCATAGGTTATGGTGGGAATAATGAGGGTGATAGTCCTTACTTTGTCACAGTCTAGGTTGCAGTGTTCATGTTGACTAGAGGGCTCCCACAAAAATACCCATAATACTTAGACTGGCACAGTAGAAGGGGGGTTGCACTTAGCTGATGGTGATAGTAGTCACTCTGGGCATGGTGTTTGGCATGCTATTGATGGTAGTGTGCAAAAATAGTCAGACACAAAGGGGTTACCTATAAAAAAATAACTCACAGTTGTCTTTATTGGAGGTCACTGGAAACACATTTAAAATGGTGGCACAATGCTTTAAAGGGGTAGTCCAGTGGTGAAAAACTTATCCCCTATCCTAAGGATAGGGGATAAGTTTGAGATCGCGGGGGTCCGACCGCTGGGGCCTCCTGTGATCTCTCTGTACGGGGTCCCGGCTCTTCAGCCAGATAGCGCGTGTCGACCCCCGCACGAAGCGGCGGCCGACACGCTCCCTCAATACATCTCTATGGCAGAGCCGGAGATTGCCGAAGGCAGCGCTTCGGCTCTGCCATAGAGTTGTATTGAGGGGGCGTGTCGGCCGCCGCTTCGTGCGGAGGTCGACACACCCCCTTCCCGCGGGTTGTTGGGGCTCTGTACAGGAGATCGCAGGGGGCCCCAGCGGTCGGACCCCCCCCCCCCCCCCCCCCGCGATCTCAAACTTATCCCCTACCCTTAGGATACGGGATAAGTTGTTCACCACTGGGTCACCACTGGATATCTCCTTTAACATAGGTTCAGACAGACATGGCTTTGGCTGGGGCAGAGTTTACACAAAGTGGGCCTCATTTACTAAGATTGTCGGGTTTTTACTAGTGGGAAAAGTTGTTTCAGACTTGCAGGATTCCTCTCTATTTACTATTGGGAAAAGTCGGGAACATTTTCTGACCAGCTTTTTCTAGGTCGATTTTTCCAGCCATTTACCCACAGGATTTTCTGTGAATTCCATAGTAAATCGGTCGGGTTGTAAAACCACGCCCATTTTGGCCGGCCACGTCCCCTTTTGTGACATACCACGCCCCTTTTCGGGTTTGTCGGATTTTTCAGGCGCAGACTGTCGCACACTGTCGCACACTGGCGCAGACATGTCTCAGACAAAATAACCAGACAAAAACTGGTCGGTTTCAGCTTAGTAAATGAGGCCCAGTGTGTTCCTTCCTTAGAAATGATAGAGCTGCGCTTTTCTTCACGCTAACTTTGCTCACTAGTCTAGTGGGCACATGCCCAAGGTACAGTAAAGATCTCAGCAGGGGCATAGCTATAATAGGGTGAGAAGTGGGGAGTCACATCTATTTCCTGGTACTAAAGAGGTCCCAAAGCTTATTAGAAGATAAGAATATATGAGTATATTTAGTGGCACTTAGAAGACAGGGGCTCTGTTACAGCTCAGGATATTAAAAGAAAACAATGGCAAAAATTAACTTATACCCTATCCACAGGATAGGCGAATAAGTAGCTGATCGTGGGGGTCTGACTGCTGGGGAGCCCCTGCAATCTATGGGACGGGACCCGGCGCTCAGTGAGGAATGCGTTCTGCAGATCGCACACACTCCATTCATTTCATCGATGCTCCCATAGAAAAGAATGGACCGTGTGCCGTCTATCGGTAGATGACGTGTGCTCCTCAGTAAGAGAGCTGGGGTCCTGTCATGGAGATCGAGGGGAGTCCCAGCGGTTGGGAATAGGGGATAAGTTAACATTTGCTGGAGTTCTACTTTAATATGGACAACCCCTTTAAAGGGAATGTATCACCTAGATTTTTTTTTTACCTGATTAGAGACAGATACTAAAACATATAAGGGGAGATTTATCAAAACCTGTCCAGAGGAAAAGCTGCTGAGTTGCCCATAACAACCAATCAGATCGCTTCTTTCACTTTTTAAAAGGCCTCTGAAAAAAGAAATCTGATTGGTTGCTATGGGCAACTCAGCAAGTTTTCCTCTGGTCAGGTTTTCATAAATCTCCCCATAATTGTTTTCTAATCGGTTTCTATTTTCTCATTGCAATTTTTTTTATTTCATTTTTTGTGCTATATTATGGAGGTTGCCATCTTGCCTGAACTGTTTTTAGTGATACTCTTTACAACAGGTCCCATCGACAAGACAGAAATAGACATGAATTGGAGACTCTACTGGGCATACTCTGTGAACTTTTCAGAGGTCATTCTACAGAGAGGGAATACGATCAGTTAGTAGCAGCTAACCTACTCATCTCTGGTTTTTGATCAGCATCTTGATATCGACAGAACAGAATTTTGTTGTATATGTTAATAGAATCAACAGAGTTTAGATAAGGTTAGTAATGATAACCATGGAAACTAAAGGATTTTTCGCAGACTTGGAATAGAAAAAAATTTGGGCCCTATTTGAGAGAGAAAACAGGATAGAAGCCATTCTTCAGCAATCGTGGGCAGCACTGGAGATCATTATGATTAATATTCATGAGTGAGTGGTTCCTATTGCATTGGTAGGTTGTGTTCTCATAAATATTCATATTACACATAAAATCTAGTGTGTAGATGACGGGTGAGCTTGGACGCCAATCCTCCACTTATGTGTTAAAAGAGAATCTGGATAACGTTAAAGGCAAATCATATTGCATCATAACTAGACAGATTTTTATGTCAGAACTCTAGTAGAGTTGGGGAGGATAATAGTAAGATAATGGCACCATATTGGTCGTTATCCAGTTTCTATAAAACAGCTCATCATTGTGGAACCAACTTCTCTTAGCTAAGGAAGCCACATAGACCAGGTGTGGTGTCCCGGTACCATATTGCATACCGTACCTTGTATGGTGGTCCCCAAAGTCAGAGTAACTACTCTCAGGTAGGGTCCCCCAGGTGGGACAGCCCCTAGTCGCCTCTCCCCTACTCTAACTCTGTAATGTCTATATATGTACATATTTAATAATAATAATATTAATAATAATAATGTATATTTAATATAATGTATAGTATGCTTATCTAGCATCGCAGGACCTTCGGTCATGTGACCATGTTGAATCCTCTATGGTATGTTAGAGGACCTTTGGAGGTCCTTGGGTCACATGTTACCCATAATGCTATGTGAAGGTGATTGACGGCAGTATTGGACCAATTGGCACTAGACCAGCCCCTGCCCATATAAGGGAGCTATAGCCAATTATCGCTCTCTTGGGTGGCTGCTCTTGTGGATGCCGGACTAGTAGGACGGATCTGCGCAACTTTTAAAGACACGCTAGGCCTAACAACCTAACGGCCTCAGCAGAACCTAAGCCGTGAGTTCTAATCTAATCCCCGCTAAAGCTAGCGTGACTACTGGACCGCAACTAATTCCCCTAAATCCAGTGGAACAGTGCATATCAATCTAAAGACTCTAAATTGCTTAAGGTCCCAACCTTTGTCAATCTCCAAGAGAATTTGCATTTTTAGAGACTGTTCCTGTTGTGAAGTTGCATAAAATCTGCAGTAAAAGTTCCAACTGTTTTCAGCAAACTCTCCGGTTGTGGACATTATTCTATACCTCCCTATCGCTCTTGGGTAGGGTGGTGGTAGGACAAGCATTGCAGAGGAGCCCTCACCCTGGCGTCACAAATAGCAAGGGTTAATCAGACACCTTTAGTCACCGCACAGCTACATCCCATATACCCATCACCCCCAGGCTATCACACAGGCATGTAACTTTATGAATTGGCAATTTAAATCAATGACTGTCTATATAATCTAGGATGGGCTACTACAGAGGGGAAGTTACTTTTACAGAGCAACATATCAAACTACAGATGGGACCCCACTGTATGGAATGAAGCTCTGAATAATTTAGATATTCATTGGCAAACTTTAGGCTTGTACACATCTTTTCTTGAGCAGGGGACCTTGTGAGTACTAAGGAATTTCAGTCCTTCCTGGCATAGTGTGTTAACAATTGTTATCTTGGGGACTATGGTCCCAGCTGCCTTGAGCTCATTGACAAGATCTTCTAGTGTAGTTCTGAGCTGATTCCTCACCGTTCTTATCATTGGAACTCCACAAGGTGAGATCTTGCATGGAGTCCTAGGCCATGGGAGATTGATAGTTTCTTCCATTTGCGAATAATCACACCATCTGTAGTTAACCTCTCACCATGCTGCTTAGTGATGGTCTTGTGACCCATTTTAGGCTTGTGTAGGTCTACAATCTTGTCCATAACATCCTAGGACAGCTCTTTGGCCATGGCATGATTTATATTGATTTGTATTTTATACAGGTAACTCTTTGTAGGAGAGTGCTCCTAATCTCAGCTTGTTACCCTTATAAAAGACACCTGGGAACCAGAAATCTTGCTTATTGATAGGGAATCAAATAGTTATTTCACTGAGTGAAATTCAAATCACTTGATAATTAATTTTAAATGCATTTTCTGGGTTTTTAATTTATTCTGTCTCTCACTGTTCAATTAAACCACTAAAATTATAGACTGATCATTTCTTTGTCAGTAGGAAAAGATACATAATCAGTACGGGATCGAATAATTTTTTTTTTTCACTGTAGATAGTCAAATGGGTGATAAGTGATTAACTACTAACTACTAACTAGATTAATATGCAGCAAAAAGGAAAGTAACACGTAGCGACTCACCACTTCTGTAGAAACTTGTTTAATAGTGCTGGTTAGCGTACAGCTGGCACATAACAACGGGAACGGGTGTGCAGGGAGGGCTAGACGTGGCGGGGGGGAGCTTGAGACGATGGATCCTATTTCGCGTCCAGTGACGCTTCTAACTAGATTAACTTGTGGTAACTACTAAGTGATTGACAGGTGTGTATGTGTGCAAATAAAGAGAGATGTCAATCATTAAGTAGGACCGCCCACTTGACCAATTAAAGGGGCATTACGGGCAAAAACATTTTAGCCCCTATCCAAAGGATAGGGGATAAGATGTCTGATCGCGGGGGGCCCGCTGCTGAGACCCCCCGCGATCTCCCTGCTGCACCCGCATTCTATGCGGGTGCTGAATCTCCAGTTTGGGAAACTTCCGGGTTTCCGGGACTGGGGACATGACGTCACGCCACGCCCCCTCCATTCATGTCTATGGGAGGGGTCATCACGCCCCCTCCCATAGACATGAATGGAGGGGGCGTGACGTCACTTCCCCAGTCCCGGAAACCCGGAGGTTTCCCAAACTGGGGATTCAGCACTAGAATGGGGTGCTGTAGGGAGATCGCGGGGGGTCTCAGCAGCGGGACCCCCGCGATCAGACATCTTATCCCCTATTCTTTGGATAGGGGATATAATGTTTTTGCCTGGAATACCCCTTTAACCCAGAATGAGCAGAGATTTATTTGAATAACTGACAAATTATCCCTAAACTTTCCCCATAAAACGATATATCACTCTGTTCAGCTCCTCCTGCTCTATAGCCTTATGTCTGAAGATTCGACTGCATTTTCAATGTGGCCGATTTCCTTTAAGCCAATTTATACTTGCCATGAGGGATTTATTTACAGGATTGCAATGCTCATAAGATTTACAAGCCTCTCCTATTCTCTCTCCTCAGTAAAACCCTACAAGTCAAGATTGTTGACGATGAAGAATATGAAAAACAGGAGAACTTCTATGTGATCCTGGAGGAGCCTCGATGGATGAAACGTGGAATTTCAGGTACCCTGGAATTACGTCATTTGCCCCCACTTTTATAATACCATTAACCATGAAGCCAAAATAGATATAAAAGTGGTCCAATCACAAAGCTGCTCTTTTTTCTGGCATGGAAGAGGTTAATCACAGCCTAAAAATAGTCTGTTAATTAGGAAATCTATGACAGCATTTGCTAATGGTTTATACGGCTCACATCATCTCCAGTGGATACCAGGCATTGATTTCCTTGGTTACTTTGTTGCTAAGCAACCTGCAGATGATTACACTTTTGCCTAGCAACATGTTTCATCGGTTGCCAAGGAGAATCATGCTGTGGTAATTTGTTGCCAAATAATGTTACCCTGTAAAGCAGGATATATTGTAACGCAGCAACGTCAGTTGAAACAGTTGCTAAGCAACAGGCAGTATAGCAGAAATATCTAAATAGATGTAGTGGAATGAGGGTACGACTCCTGGCTTTTCTGCATCGTGTAGACGCTCTGCAGGCTCTGTAGATATCTCAGGCTGTGTTACGCATCCCAATAATCAGTCTCATAGTCAATATGGCTGCTCTTCATGGAAACTCTGAAAATATGCAGCTGCTTTTTTTATATTGAAAACATCATTTACTATAAAATTATAATATTAAGGGATTGAGCCAAATGCTTGTATCTCCTTTTCACTGGATAAGTGCTCAGTAGTTGAATGTCTGACCACTGGTACCTTCTCTGAATTGGGGACCCCATAGGATGGATAACCATTTTTTTTTTTTTTAGGTTGCGCAAATGTCAAGTTTGTGGAGGTCAAAGCAGGACTGTGTATGTAGATGATAGGGAATGATTGTAGTAATATGTAGTAGGAATGGTGCAACCCTCGAAACTACTACTTCAATTAGGCTGTGTTCTTTACACAAGGCCCAGGGAAATAACACCTCTAAAGCCAGAGTTTATAGAAAATAACCTGTACATTACTCCTGGTGCAATTCACCACAGAAAAATAACACTATGGAATAATGCAGATTTGAAAAACAATTGTCACTGTCACAGTCCAGAATAATTTCTAGATTTGAGATTAAGTTTTAGACTTTTTTCTCCCTTTTGGTACGTGTTAGGCTCAGGGGCTAGGTCTCCCCTGGTTGATATGTATTCCCTCTGCGGTGTAGCCTTGGCTTGTTGAAGGATGTAATCTTGACTTGTGACTGGAACTAGGCATTTGACTGGTACTCGCAACTAGCTTGACTGTCCAATTTATCTGAGCCAGCTATCGGGGTCTTTATGGAGGTGTGCCATGGTGAACTGTTTTAGGATCCCTTCCCTCACTTACTTTTTTGGGGTTATCTGACACACTAGTTTCTTGGTTCGCATCCAGAACGGGAATCCCCAGCAGTGACACTGTCGCTGACTAGGCCAGGTCCAGAGGAATAGTCACATCAAGTCTTTCATTTGCAATCAGGCCCCTCTGAAAATGCGTTTCACCTGAATGCTACCTCTTGTAGTAAGTACCTCTGTAGCAGGACTTGCTAGGGAGGATGTCGCTTAGGACATGACTAATAAAGGGGTAGGATGCCTTTGACTAAAAATATTGAAGGTGGGAGAGCTGCAGGGCAGGTGTTTTCTGACCAGAAGCCAGAGCTAGACTGAACATGTACTCTTTGGATCCTCCTCCTATCTCTGGGGATTGGGATGGAGCTGGATAGAATTTAGCCCTAGTTGGACATGTGACAAATTGCCAAAGCTTCTAAATGTTAACCCCTTACACTCTATGTGAGGTTTACTGCATGAAGAAAATATATTGAGACACAGAAAAATACATTTGTAATGTAATAAACCTTAGAGAGATTGACCTCATCCTTTTAGAGACAGACTTTAGACAGAGCAGTAACCTTTGTGACCACAGCCCACCCTTATTTGATTTATTTCACTGTCATGTTAAATGGACATTAAAGGGTTTTTTACATCTCAACTAACAGTTAAACTTACAGGGAATTCGAAGGTAAATATTTTAGCAAACACATTCATTTAGCAAATGTGCCTCCTTTTCCTGCTCCTTTCATCTCCTTGTTGACAGTTCATTATCTAGGTTGCAGACCACCACTCCACTCTAGAAGAGGGCATCAAGCTGGTGTGTATATGTATATATATAAAAATATACACACCAGCCCAACCACCACTCAACTATCTATCTATCTATCTATCTATCTATGTACAAACACAAGCCGGACCAACCTCTTCTAGAGTGGGGTAGTGACCTGTAACCTAGACAACAAGCTGTGGCTACAGTGACTCCCGACATGTGCAGTATTCACAGGAGACCAGACTATGGGGATCCACCATTTCTTCTTCTTTTTTTTTTTTAATCAACTGGTGCCAGAACATAAACGAGATTTGTAAATTACTTCTATTTAACAATCTTAACCCTTCCAGTAATCAGCTGCTGTATGCTCCACAGGACGTTCTTTTCTTTTTAAATTTATTTTCTGTTTTATCACATTGTTCTCTGCTGACACCTCTGTCTGTCTCAGGAACTGACAAGAGCAGGAGCAAATCCCCATAGCAAACCTCTCCTGCTCTTGACAGTTCCTGAGACAGACAGAGGTGTCAGCAGAGAGCACTGTGGTCAGACAGAAAATAAATTTAAAAAGAAAACAACATCCTCTGTAGTATACAGCAGCTGATAAGTACTGGAAGGATTAAGATTTTTAAAAAGAAATAATTTACAAATCTGTTTAACTCTTTATATTCTCTCATATTATTACCTGATGCGAAGGGTCCTAGTGACCGAACTCTCCTATCAGGGTAGGGTCAAACAAGCTGTATTTTGCTGTGTATTTTCTGCAGCTGATTTTGCTACCTATTCACCTTCATGGGTAGAAAAATGCAGAAAATAGGTAGCAAAATATAGCATGTGTGACTCTACTCTTAATGGTATGACCACTGGAATTGGACTAATAGATAATAGATGTCTTCTGTTTATATCATATAAAATAAACATTTTACAAGCCGCATGGATATATTGCAACTTTTGAAAAGAGAGTATTACCCAAAAAATGTTTACATAAAAAAAAATGTGGTGCGCAATTGTTCCTACTCTTGTATGAATTTGATCTAACCCTAAAAAGTAGTGTGCACAAATAGCTCTTTGGAATTAAGGGGAGTAAAGAAGCAGAAATATCTGAAGAAGGAGGCAAATTTGCTAAATGTCAATGTATTTGCAAACATCTTTAATTTGACGTACCCTACAAGTTTATGAAACACAATCACCCAAGAGCACATGGCCTGGGGTACAGATATCCCTCTAAGGTAGGATTCCCTAAAATGTAACTTTTATTGGTATGTATTAAACAGAAACAAACTAATGGTGCTCAAGGGGAGTTTAAAAATACCGTATTTATCGGGGTATACCACGCACCGGCCTATAACACGCACCCTCATTTTACCAAGGATATTTGGGTAAAAAAATTTTTTTTACCCAAATATCCATGGTAAAATGAGGGTGCGTGTGTGCGCGTGTATACCCGCAGGAAAGGCAGGGGGAGAGAGGCCGTCCCTGCCCGCTTCTCTCCCCCTGCCTTTCCTGGGGTCTAGAGCGCTGCTGTCGGCCCTTCTCACCCCCTGGCTATCGGCGCCGGCGTGCGTCCCCTGCGTCGTTGCTATGCACGGCGCGGCGCATGACGCACGCCGGAGGCCTGCAGCAGCGCGGACCCGACTCAGGTAATTATGCCACCGGGGATGGGGGAGGCAACGGGGCAGCGGCGCCGGCAATGGGTGCCGCTGCCCCTTCTCTCCCCCTGGCTGTCGGCGCCGCTTCTCTCCCCCTGGCTATCGGCGCCGGCAATGGGGCGCCGGCACCGATAGTCAGGGGGACAGAATGGGCAGCGGCGCCGATAGCCAGGGGGTGAGAAGGGCCGACAGCAGCGCTCTAGACCCCAGGAAAGGCAGGGGGAGAGAAGCGGGCAGCGACGGCGTATAACACGCACACAGACTTTAGACTAAAAATTTTAGCCTAAAAAGTGCGTGTTATACGCCGATAAATACGGTACATGTACTATATGCGCATTCTCATCATATTAGCAGGTGGAACACCACTCACTCTAAAGGGTACCTCTCATCAAAAAAACTTTTGATATATTATAGATTAATGTATGCAGAATAACTTCACAACTGCATGTTATTAAAAAATATGCTTCTTTCTATTTAATTTTCCACTTTGAAGAAATGACCACTAGGGGTCTCCCTACCAGTCCTGGCAGCAAGCATTTCAGACTCATGCTGGAGTCCTAAACACTACGAGCTGCCAATCTGCTTTGTTCACAAAGGAGAACACTCAGAGCTGCCAGCCTGCTTTGTTAACAGTCTGTTTGGCTGTGAACAAAGCAGGCTGGCAGCTCTGAGTGTTTAGGACTCCAGCATGAGTCAGAAATGCTTGCTGACAGGACTGATCGGGAAAAATACAATAGAAAGAAGCATATTTTTCATTAACATGCTATTGGAAAGTTATTCAACATTCATTAATTTAAAATATATCAAAAGTTTATTTGATGAGAGGTACCCTTTAAGAACTAATAGTGGGAAACCAATGTATAGTCCCACATTGATTGGCATATGTGACATGAGCTAAAAACATGTCACATATGGCATATAGGGATATCTGTACCCCAGGCCATGCGCTCTGGGGTAATTGTGTATCATAATTATTCAGATCCTGGATTGCCCTTTGGGGCATTTGTGATTAGTTTCCCTACACGTTTAACTACTTTAGTTGGGATGGGAGCACCACTTTAATGTAAAAATTACCATATACAAGTTATATAATGGCCAAAAATCGTGCTGCTCATGATGTACATTAGAGATGAGCGAACTTACAGTAAATTCGATTCGTCACGAACTTCTCGGCTCGGCAGTTGATGACTTTTCCTGCATAAATTAGTTCAGCTTTCAGGTGCTCCGGTGGGCTGGAAAAGGTGGATACATTCCTAAGAAAGAGTCTCCAGCCCACTGGAGCACCTGAAGGCTGAACTAATTTATGCAGGATAAGACATCAACTGCCGAGCCGAGAAGTTCGTGACGAATCGAATTTACTGTAAGTTCGCTCATCTCTAATGTACACACACAGGGCAGCTTTTCCTGAAAAGTCACCTGAAATGACGCTTTAAAGAGGTACTCCACCCCTAGACATCTTATCCCCTATCCAAAGGATAGGGGATAAGATGTCTGATTGCGGGGGTCCCGCCGCTGGGGACCCCCGCAATATAGCTTGCGGCACCCACCTGTTACTGCTCCGGAAGCGCTTGACGGGTCTGGCTCTCGACCACGGGAATGGAAGATCGTGACGTCATGACGGCCATCACGCCCCCTCCCTTAGACTTGCATTGAGGGGACGGGGTGTGACATCACACGGGGGGGGGCGGAGTCATGACGTCACGGACTTTCGTTCCCGTGGTCGCGACCCAGACCCTCCAGCGCTTCCGGACAAGAAACAGGTGGGTGCCGCATGCTATACTGCAGGGGTCCCCAGCGGCGGGACCCCCGCAAAGGATAGGGGATAAGATCTCTAGGGGTGGAGTACCCCTTTAAGGTAATCTGAAGATTTATTTATTTTAATAAACATTATTTCTGTGTACCCATAAATCATTGTGTTTTATACAGTAACTATATGTAAGCACGGATAAAAAAATAATAATAATAATAATCTTTTTGGCACAGATGTGTTAAAAGTGATTTACACAAAATATATTTGCAAGACTAAAAATAGGAGCTTGGAACATGGCATTGCAAAACATTAAAACTATATCTTTCCTACTAGGCACTAAAATAGATTCACAACAACATTGTTTTCTTCTATTGTTTTTCTTCGTCATAAAAGGAGAACAATAAAAAAAAACATTGCCAGATCCCCTGCATGCTGTACACCAACAGAGCCTGACGAATTTGATTGTCTTTATTGGGGTCCATCAGATATCTGTCATGGTGTCTGGCATTTTACCGGACACAATAATGCAGCATGCTGTGCTATTTGGTCTGGGGTGAAATACTATTATGGGATGTGTAGTATTATTGATTCCTCACCAGAATGAGAGAAATATAGGAAATTTAGATGTCTCAACATTGCCCTCTAGTGGTAAGGCGTGTGCATCTTCTCAACTTTTTTATGTAATTGGGGTCTGACTGGATCATTTTAACCCTAATATTTCCTACACCCAAGTACGGAATAAATACATTAGGTATACATTCCTTAATAGGATTTGCTGTGACTAAGGGCACTTTGTGGGTCCAAAAGGGTAAGCAAACTTTTGCACTATGCTGTGTTATCCTGTTTGGATTTTAATCTTGTTCCATTTAATAAAATCTTTTAATCTTGTTCCATGAAATAGAATAACCTGTCACTATGCATTGCATACAGCTGTATACAGCCCCTATTAAGTTCCGTACTAGCTGTAGAAATGCCAATACTGTTCGCCCCCTAGTGGCGCTGCATATAGTTATAATTATAAAACTTAAAGTGGTTTTCCCACCATTAGGACTTTCTTAAAGTGATATTCCAGTGGGAAAAAAATGTTTTAAAATGAACTGGTGCTAGAAAGTTATACAGATTTGTAAATGACTTCTATTTAATAATCTTAATCCTTCCAGTATTTATCAGCTGCTGTATGCTCCAGAGGAAGTTGTGTAGTCCTAGTCTGACCACAGTGCTCTCTGCTATCACCTCTGTCCGTGTCAGGAATAGTCCAGAGCAGAAGCAAATCCCCTTCACCTACTCTGGACAGTTCCTTACAGGGACAGAGGTGTCACCAGAGAACACTGTGGTCAGACTGGAAAGAACTACACAACCTCCTCTGCTGAAGCATACACTATTAAATAGAAATAATTTACAAATCTATATAACTTTCTGGCACCAGTTAATTTGAAAACATCTGTTTTCCACTGGAGTACCCCTTTAAGATCTTAACAATGGTTTCTTGTGTTTTCCATTGTTAGGCTACGTTCAGACTACGGAACATTAGTGTGAATGGGTCTCCGCGAGACCCGTTCACAATGCGGAATCTCCGCGGCGGACAATTCCGCCGCTGAAATTGTTCCGCGCAAAGAAAGAAAATGTTTATTCTTTGCGCGGATTCCGCGAGCACTGCATAGACATCAATGGTGACGGCTCAGTGCCCCGCGGCCCTAGCGCCGAAGCATCTTCGGCGGCGGCCACCAGGTGGAATCTCCGTTCGCGAAATTCAGCAAGTGGAGATTCCGTAGTGTGAACGCACCCTAATGGAGCAATAGTCACAAGTGCACACACCGCTGCTCCATTCATTGTCTGTGGAAGCTTCTGGAGATGGTCAAGTGCTCTCCCGCTATATCTGACAATGGCCACTACTCTGTTATAAAGGGAGACACTGGGCCCTGTTCTCAAGATTGTGGAGGTTCCTAGCAATCAGAGCCCCCTTGATCGTACACATATCTCCTGTGACTAGGGAATAAGTTGTAATGGTGGGATACCCCTTTATCCCCTTCAACAAGTCTGGAAACCTGAAGTTCCCATACTTATATATTATGACATTTATTCTGCATCGAATATTGAACCTAAAAGTGTAATGGTGAATATATAGACATATAGGTAATTTATTTATTATATTTATAATATTTGCTAAGGGACCCTATGAGTTCTGTAGCAACAGATTCAGCTGCTTATCAGTGTAAACCAGTGTTTCCCAGCAAGGGTGCCTCCGGCTGTTGAAAAACTACAACTCCCAGCACGGTGTAAGCAATGGGAAGAATGCCACAATTACCAGAATATTAAAAGTATCTATTTACTTTAAAGTGTTTTACTGTTACACTTTCTAGTTCAAAACTAGATATGGTCTGGCACTTCAGCTCTAATGGGGTTAAAGGGGTTATCCAGGAGAAAACTTTTTTTTAATATATCAACTGGCTCCAGAAAGTTAAACAGATTTGTAAATTACTTATATTAAAAAATCTTAATCCTTTCAGTACTTGAGCTGCTGAAGTTGAATTGTTCTTTTCTGTCTAAGTGCTCTCTGATGACACGTGTCTTGGGAGCTGTCCAGAGTAGAAGCAAATTCCCATAGGAACTGCACAGAGTGGAAGAGGTTTGCTATGGGAATTTGCTTCTACGCTGGACAGCTCCCGAGACACGTGTCATCAGAGAGCACTTAGACAGAAAAGAACAACTCAACTTCAGCAGCTGATAATTATTGGAAGGATTAAGATTTTTTAATGAAGTAATTTACAAATCTGGAGCCAGTTGATCTAAAAAAAAAAGTTTTTTCCTGGAATACCCCTTTAACTGCATTTCTGGAGGGCTTCGCTACTACATGGGACTATGTGCACGTATAAATGGTATTTCGGTGGGGCTCTATTGTGGAAATGTAGATATCATATGTTGAAAAAAAAAGTTGAAACAATGGCCACTCACCAATACCGGTAAATTCAGTCTTTATTCATGCGATTTTCATGTGCCAACATAAACACTGAGGTGGGGAGCTGCGGAGAGGTTTTAGCAGGAGCGAGGAGCTCCGACCAATCAAAACGTTGAACGTGTTTTTGTGAAATGTCAAAAGTTTATTTTAAGGGACAGTAACGCTTAAAATATATATGTTTATTGGTGTAAAAATAAGTGAAAACATTAAAAAAAGGTAATAAAGATACAATACAAATATATACATATATACAGTATATAGCGTAGCTACAAGTGAATATCTAGTCTTTTTTTATAGGGCAGTTTGCGGGGTGCATGTGATGGGCGATGGGTAACTTCTTACTTTTGACATTTGATACTTTATTTCTGTCTTTTCACTTTCTCCTCTCTCTCCAGCTCTGTTACTCAATCAGGGTAAGATCTTTTCCTTGTCTTTATTATGTTTTTTCAATTCTTATTGCTTGTGATGCACCCAAAAATAAATTTCAACCCTATATACAAGAATTCATGGTTATTGTTGCTCGCGAATATTCACAATTCGAATTTTAAATGCCAATATGCGATATTCGCGTTTAAAATTCGAATTGTGAATATTCGTGAATTGTGAGAATTCGTGAATATTGCGAATATAGCACTATATATTCGCAATTACGATTATTCCCTTTTTTTTTTGTTCACAGTGATCACTGATCATTCCTCTCTGCTCTTCGCATATGCGCATATTCACGAATATTGGTATGGTATAGGGAACTAATGGGCTAGTGCAGTGGTCTCCAACCTGTGGACCTCCAGATGTTGCAAAACTACAACTCCCAGCATGCCCGGACAGCTGCTGGCTGTCCGTGCATGCTGGGAGTTGTAGTTTTGCAACATCCTGAGGTCCGCAGGTTGGAGACCACTGCACTAGTGCATTAACTCTGTGATTTTCTGCCTCTTGAAACCAATAGGCCTATTGTGGTCTATGGGGATCTCACGGTTTGTAAAACTGTAAGATAAGCAGGAAGGTCTCGGCAGTACAGTAGATGGGAGACTGTGCAGTGGTTTGAGTCCCGGGGTGGGACAGAGTGTTACAGTGTTGTGGTTAAACTTTACTTTCCTGGGAAAAGCTGCACTTTAAAAAACTGTACTGCTGAGACCCTCCTGCTTACCTTACAGTTTTACATATGGTGAGATCCCCATAGACCACAATGGGCCTATTGGTTTCAGTGGGAAAAAATTCAGAAAGTTAATACACTAGCTCACTAGTTCCCTATACCATTAAAGAAGTGAGGGCTCAATATTCGCATCGATTTTCGCATATGCGCATAGAAAAAATTAATATAACAATATGCGAATTTCGCGAATATATGACGAATATTCGAATGACGAAATGTCGCGAATTCAAATATGGCCTATGCCGCTCGTCACTATTCATGGTCAGTTATTACTGCTGGCCACTCACACAACATCTGTGTCCGATCCTGCCCACTCCTGCAAACATTTTGTCACAGCTTTTAGAAATAGTCCCCCCCGTGCCACTTTATTACCCCTTGTGCCATTTCATCATCCCCTGTGCCATTTTAGAGGTTTGTGAGACTGTGCAGGATATTGCAAGATTTTGCTGTATGTTCTG
The DNA here is from genome assembly GCF_029499605.1 of Hyla sarda. Classification (NCBI taxonomy): domain Eukaryota; kingdom Metazoa; phylum Chordata; class Amphibia; order Anura; family Hylidae; genus Hyla; species Hyla sarda. The sequence continues at coordinate 135,513,721 of NC_079197.1, read as the reverse complement.
TGATCGCCTGCTCCTGTCCCCAACAACCTCATTACTGCCCGTGCTCCCAAGTTTTTTTTATAGGGTCCTGCGAGACCTACGGCATCCCAATCATGATGCAGGGCTCCAATACGCACTGCTGCTCCATTCAGCTCTACAGGCCTCCTGAAGATACAGTAGATATCCAAGAATCAATATACAGTATATAATCACATTGCTCGGATATCTTAATCAGGCACATGGAGCATAAAGGGGTATTCCAGGGAAAAACTTTTTTTTTTTTTCCCCCTATCAACTGGCTCCAGAAAGTTAAACAGATTTATAAATTACTTCTATTAAAAAATCTTAATCCTTTCGATAATTATCAGCTGCTGAAGTTGAGTTGTTGTTTTCTGTCTGGCAGCAATGCTCTCTGCTGACATCTCTGCTTGTCTCGGGAACTGCACAGAGTAGAAGAGGTTTGCTATGGGGATTTGCTTCTACTCTGGGCGGTTCCCGAGACAAGTGTCATCAGAGAGCACTAAGGCTAGGTTTTCACTTGGTTTTTTTTCTGGCAGTTTTTGGAATACCGCCACTGCAGTTTTTGAGCCAAAGCCTGAAATGTATTCAAAAGGAATAGGACATATAAAGGAAGAACTTATACTTCTCCTCCCTTATGGATCCACTTCTGACTTTGGCTCAAAAACTGCAAGAAAAAAACCCAAGTGGAAACTTAGCTTTATACAGAAAAGAACAATTCAACTTCAGCAGCTCATAAGAGATTTTTTAATAGAAATAATTTACAAATCTGTTTAACTTTCTGGAGCCAGTTGAGAAATATATATATATCTATCTATCTATCTATCTATCTATCTATATATATATATATATATAAGCTTTTTCCTCGATAACCACTTTAAAAAAGCAGCTTTACAAATGTCTGACCACTGCTCCATTAAACCAGGAGGACTTAGGACCCCCATTCTCATGATCTGTAGGACTCCCAACAATTAGCCCCCCCACCGATCAGACACCTGTGTATAGGTACTGAGTGATGTTGGTGGGGAAACCCCTTGAAGAGAAAACATTGAGGTGCAGCGTTAGCCAAGGTATGCCAGTTCAAATGCCAACCCTGCCCACAGTGCATTTGACAGTGTTTATTCTAAGGATTGCAATAGTGCCTTATTGCCTTACAATATCACAACAGTACAGTAAGGAAAGTAATGGGTTGTCCTACCTACCTTCTACAGTGTGGTGATCCGCTGTGCACAATCACATTTTCATTAAAAGGGGCCCCTCAATGATCAGCAGATTATAGGGACCCACATCCATCAACTGTTAACTGTGGGGGAACCTGGCAGCAAGTGTACAGTTTCATTGCAGCACAACCACAGGTGAAGTTAAGCACTACACAGTCCATATTAAAATCAAATGGCTGTCCTTGCATGGACATTTTGGGTCCCCCAGATAGAGAGACACCTTTGCAGCTTCTTTTAACTCTCAAAGATAAGGTTCTTGGTCAGATGACCCCTTAAAGGGGTACTCCGGTGAAAACCTTTTATTTATTTATTTTTTTTTTAAATCAACTGGTGCCAGAAAGTTAAACAGATTTGTAAATTACTTCTATTAAAAAATCTTAATCCTTCCTGTACTTATTAGCTGCTGAATACTACAGCGGAAATTATTTTCTTTTGGAAACACAGAGCTCTCTGCTGACATCATGAGCACAGTGCTCTCTGCTGACATCTCTGTCCATTTTAGGAACTGTCCATAACAGCATATGTTTGCTATGGGGATTTCCTTTTTACTCTGGACAGTTCCTAAAATGGACAGAGATGTCAGCAGAGAGCACTGTGGTCATGATGTCAGCAGAGAGCTCTGTGTTTCAAGCGGAAAAGAATTTCCACTGTAGTATTCAGCAGCTTATAAGTACAGGAAGGATTAAGATTTTTTAATAGAAGTAATTTACAAATCTGTTTAACTTTCTGGTACCAGTTGATTTAAAAAAAAAAAAAAAAAAAAAAAAGGTTTTCACCGGAGTACCCCTTTAAGTAATGGGTATCGTATAGGACAGTGGTCTCCAACCTGCGGACCTCCAGATGTTGCAAAACTACAACTCTCAGCATGCCCGGACAGCCAGCGGCTGTCCGGGCATGCTGGGAGTTGTAGTTTTGCAACATCTGGAGGTCCGCAGTTTGAAGACCACTGGCATAGGATATGTGATGTCTTATACTGTCAGGCACGTAAGATTGTGATGGTTTCTAAGACATCTTTTCTCTGCGACCAGATGATGAAGACAAGAAGCTGACTACAGAGGAGGAGGAGGCTCGGAGGATTGCAGAGATGGGAAAGCCAATACTTGGGGAGCACTCCAAGATGGAGATCATTATCGAAGAGTCCTATGAATTCAAGGTAGTTTCTATATTCTGTTTAGGTTTATTATAGTATTTATTACAATAAGTTCAAGTTAATCGTATCAGGACACCAGAAAAATGTATGGCCCCATATTTTGCATTGGCCAGGATAACTATGCTGGGCGGCAAGTACACCTTTTCATGCACCTGAGTTGGAGTGGTCTTCTATGGCTGTAGAACAGTGTTTCCCAACCAGGGTGCCTCCAGCTGTTGCAAAACTACAACTCTCAGCATGCTGGGAGTTGTAGTTTTGCAACAGCTGGAGGCACCCTGGTTGGGAAACACTGCTGTAGAGTGTAAAACCAATATGGAACCACCCAACCAGTCCAGTTTTGAGGAAGAAATCTGGTCTGACTCGAGATTTGAGAAGATAGTTGGTCAAAATCATTTCTATCCAACCTTGTCCGTGGGTTTATATCCCCAAGATCTTACCGCTATCTTGTTTATGTTGACTTCTTATTCCCAGTTCGTTCTTTAGGATTTGTTGTGTGAACTGGGATTACACACTGAAATGTAATACATCTTGAAAAGCAATGTAACCAGGGATAGAAGCCTGCGGCATTAATACGTAGACGCCTCTCATCTGTCATCCATGCAGTTCCTTCTCCTGCAACTTCATAATTATCACTTTCAGCAGTCATCCGTAAAGCGCTGTGACCAGATTAGCGCAGGGATTTATCTGCTTTTTGCTGTAGTAAAGCCATAAATAGGGGAAGAAGGCTGTATAATCCTTATTTAAGCTTAAGCGTATCTGCGGTGCTGTGGTAGCAGAAATGCTTTCTATATGAGTTGCACACTATTGCTGCTGAGGTGGCATCCAGCTGTGAGCGCTGGCGGGGTCTCCAAATCCCTTGTCTTGTGTTATGCTTTGTGGTTTGATATGGCCGGATTGTACTCCAGTTCTATGTACATGTGACGTTTCACGCAGCTAATCCTGCAGTGTGAGCTAATCCCGTGGGATTCAGCAAAAAATGTCAAGTGGGGTCAGTGGGAACGAGATCAAGGGGCCCCTTACCTTTTACTCTTAAACAGGTTTCTTTGTTTCCAGAGATTAGAGAATATTTCAACTCAACACCAACAAGTTAGAGTTTGGTTAAATTTGGGGTGATCATGTATTTTCAGATTTTTATGATTTAAAGGGGTATTACGGGCAAAAACATTTGGATAGGGGATAAGATGTCTGATCGCGGAGGGTCCCGCTGCTGAGACCTCCCGCGATCTCCCTGCAGCACCCGCATTCTATGCGGGGACTGCGTCTCTAGTTTCGGAAACCTCTGGGTTTCCGGGACTGGTGACGTGACGTCACGCCCCCTCCATTTATGTCTATGGGAGGGGGCGTGACGTCCATCACGCCCCCTCCCATAGACATGAATGGAGGGGGGCGTGATGTGATGTCACGTCCCCAGTCCCGGAGGTTTCCGAAACTAGAGACGCAGTCCCCGCATAGAATGCGGGTGCTGCAGGGAGATCGCGGGAGGTCTCAGCAGCGGGACCCCCGCGATCAGACATCTTATCCCCTATCCTTTGGATAGGGGATAAGATGTTTTTTTTCCCAGAATACTCCTTTAAGCCTAAGGCTAGGTTCACACTACGGAATTTCTGACCAAATTTTGTTTTTGGGAATGTCGGTTGAAAATTCCGGTGCATTGCTGCCACTGGGATTCCCCTGCAGAGTGCCCATTACGGATGTAATGCTGGAGGTTGGCAGCTGCCAGCACGTACCATGTCCCGCTGCCTACCTGGGCTGAACTACTTGCACAGTTTGTACTTGCTGTAGGCTCTGGACTGTTCCCTCTGCACAGTCTCAGGCGGCGGCAGTGTCTGCCGCATCTAGTAAGGGTCACACAAAGTCTGCTCTTTAAGGGTCTGTGCGCGCCTCTGATTCTGCTCCCCCTCCAATCCCTGACTGGCATCACCTATTTAATGGCCCTCCTCTCCTTGCCGGAGCAATATTGTAGTTTCCTGCAAACAAAGGTATCATATGTTGTGTTCCTGTGTACTAGTTTCCTGATCAGTTTCTGTTCCTGACTTAATCTCCGCCTGATCCTTCGGCACCTGCTCCTGTGTTTAAAGATAATACTGGTGCCAGAAAGTTAAACAGATTTGGAAATTACTTCTATTTAAAAATCTTAATTCTTCCACTACTTATCAGCTGCTGTATACTACAGAGGAAGATGTATAGTTATTTTCGGTCTGACCACAGTGCTGACACCTCTGTCCATCTCAGGAACTGTCCAGAGTAGGAGCAAATCCCCATAGCAAACATATGCTGCTCTGGACAGTTTCTAAAATGGACAGAGATGTCAGCAGAGAGCACTGTGGTCAGACAGAAAGGAAATTCAAAAAGAACTATACAACTTCCTCTGTATATACAGCAGCTCATAAGTACTGGAAGGATTAAGATTTTTAAATAAAAGTAATTTAAAAATCTGTTTAACTTTCTGGCATCAGTTATTAAAAAAAATATATGTTTTCCAGCGGAGTACCCCTTTTAACTTTGGACTGTTTGACTACACCTCTCTGCCAGAAAGCTAGTTCCATCCTGCTGCACCTGAGTTATTTAGACAAATTTACTATAATTCAAAGCAGGAACTGGTGTAGATTATAATGTAAATCTATAGTGGAATTCATTTTGTGGCACATAAACAACCAAAGAAAACATTTGCCACATCTGCGATGGTCTGCAGAATAAGAAAGGCCTATCAAACATCAGTCTTAGTAAAGCTGCCCCTTTATGTCTTTTTTAATAGATACATTGATTCATTTTCTTCTCTTCCCTTCATTCCTTCTAGGCTGTCTTTTATGTTATTTAGTACAATTAATTATGTATGTTGCCTATGGAAATGACCCACAATGACTGTCTAGATACAATTACATCCAGGGTAAATCTATGCCATATCCAAGGGATATGAAAGAAAATGATTGTTCGCTCATTAGGACATGACTAAAGGGATATAAAGATAGAAGCAAAGGGTCTGCATATGGCGACTCTATGTTGCCTCAATATAGGAAACCCTCATTAAGATTAATTACTTTATTTTCATTTTTTACTACATTTATATCCCGGAGATCTTTATAAAATGTTCTTCCACAACTAAACATACGGATTTGGGCTATATCTTGGACTTTTAAAGATGTGATCCTTGAGAGAGTTGCTTACATCTTGGGATGTATTGATTTTATAGCTTCTGAGCAATACATGGTTTATGGATATGAAGCAACTGCCCATGAAGGTGTTATCATATCTAGGATATATGGACTTTTGCATTATCCTATAGCTTCTTAGCAAAATGTATGTATAATGGGTTCCATCTGCAGATCTGGGTTATACAAACTTGTACAATGTTTTCCTACACCGTCAATAAATATATAGAACCGGATTTAGACTGAGTGGGGCCCCCAGATATACTATAACAGTGATCTTCTCAGTGCTGCCTGTCAGTAATAGCACCCACATATACTATAACAGTGATCTTCTCAGTGCTGCCTGTCAGTAATAGCACCCACATATACCATAACAGTGATCTTCTCAGTGCTGCCTGTAATTAATGGCACCCACATTTACTGTAACAGTGATCTTCTCAGTGCTGCCTGTTAGTAATAGCGCCCACATATACTATAACAGTGATCTTCTCAGTGCTGCCTGTAATTAATGGCACCCACATATACTATAACAGTGATCTTCTCAGTGCTGCCTGTCAGTAATAGTGCTCAAATATACTATAACAGTGATCTCCTCAGTGCTGCCTGTCAGTAATAGCGCCCACATATACTATAACAGTGATCTTCTCAGTGCTGCCTGTAAGTAATAGTGCCCACATATACTATAACAGTGATCTTCTCAGTGCTGCCTGTCAGTAATAGTGCCCACACATACTATAACAGTGATCTTCTCAGTGCTGCCTGTCAGTAATAGCACCCACATATACTATAACTAGGATCTCCTCATTGCTGCCTGTCAGTAATAGTGCCCACATATACTATAACAGTGATCTTCTCAGTGCTGCCTGTCAGTAATAGCGCCCACATATACTATAACAGTGATCTTCTCAGTGCTGCCTGTCAGTAATAGCGCCCACAAATACTATAACAGTGATCTTGTCAGTGCTGCCTGTCAGTAATAGCGCCCACATATACTATAACAGTGATCTCCTCAGTGCTGCCTGTCAGTAATAGTGCCCACATACACTATAACAGTGATCTTCTCAGTGCTGCCTGTCAGTAATAGCGCCCACATATACTATAACAGTGATCTTCTCAGTGCTGCCTGTCAGTAATAGCGCCCACATATACTATAACAGTGATCTTCTCAGTGCTGCCTGTCAGTAATAGCGCCCACATATACTATAACAGTGATCTTCTCAGTGCTGCCTGTCAGTAATAGCGCCCACATATACTATAACAGTGATCTTCTCAGTGCTGCCTGTCAGTAATAGCGCCCACATATACTATAACAGTGATCTTCTCAGTGCGGCCTGTCAGTAATAGCGCCCACATATACTATAACAGTGATCTTCTCAGTGCTGCATGTAATTAATGGCACCCACATATACTATAACAGTGATCTTCTCAGTGCTGCCTGTCAGTAATAGCACCCACATATACTATAACAGTGATCTTCTCAGTGCTGCCTGTCAGTAATAGTGCCCACATATACTATAACAGTGATCTTCTCAATGCTACCTATCAGTTATAGCGCCCACATATACTATAACAGTGATCTTCTCAGTGCTACCTATCAGTAATAGCGCCCACATATGCTATAACAGTGATCTCAAGGCTGCCTGTCAGTTATAGCGCCCGCATATACTATAACAGTGATCTTCTCAGTGCTGCCTGTCACTAATTGCGCCCACATATTGTCAGTAATAGTGCCCACAAATACTATAACAGTGATCTTCTCAGTGCTGCCTGTCAGTAATAGTGCCCACAAATACTATAACAGTGATCTTCTCAGTGCTGCCTGTCAGTAATAGCGCCCACATATACTATAACAGTGATCAGCTCAGTGCTGCCTGTCAGTAATAGTGCCCACATATACTATAACAGTGATCAGCTCAGTGCTGCCTGTCAGTAATAGTGCCCACAAATACTATAACAGTGATCTTCTCAGTGCTGCCTGTCAGTAATAGCGCACACATATACTATAACAGTGATCTTCTCAGTGCTGCCTGTCAGTAATAGCGCCCACATATACTATAACAGTGATCTTCTCAGTGCTGCCTGTCAGTAATAGCGCCCACAAATACTATAACAGTGATCTTCTCAGTGCTGCCTGTCAGTAATTGCGCCCAGATATACTATAACAGTGATCTCCTCAGTGCGGCCTGTCAGTAATAGCGCCCACATATACTATAGCAGTGATCTTCTCAGTGCTGCCTGTCAGTAATAGCGCCCACATATACTATAACAGTGATCTTCTCAGTGCTGCCTGTCAGTAATAGCGCCCACATATACTATAACAGTGATCTTCTCAGTGCTGCCTGTCAGTAATAGCGCCCACATATACTATAACAGTGATCTTCTCAGTGCTGCCTGTCAGTAATAGCACCCACATATACTATAACAGTGATCTCCTCAGTGCGGCCTGTCAGCAATAGCGCCCACATATACTATAACAGTGATCTTCTCAGTGCTGCCTGTCAGTAATAGTGCCCACATATACTATAACAGTGATCTTCTCAGTGCTGCCTGTCAGTAATAGTGCCCACAAATACTATAACAGTGATCTTCTCAGTGCTGCCTGTCAGTAATAGCGCACACATATACTATAACAGTGATCTTCTCAGTGCTGCCTGTCAGTAAAAGCGCCCACATATACTATAACAGTGATCTTCTCATTGCTGCCTGTCAGTAATAGCGCCCACAAATACTATAACAGTGATCTTCTCAGTGCTGCCTGTCAGTAATAGCGCTCACATATACTATAACAGTGATCTTCTCAGTGCTGCCTGTCAGTAATAGCGCCCACAAATACTATAACAGTGATCTTCTCAGTGCTGCCTATCAGTAATAGTGCCCACATATACCATAACAGTGATCAGCTCAGTGCTACTTATCAGTAATAGTGCCCATATATACTATAACAGTGATCTTCTCAGTGCTGCCTGTCAGTAATAGCACCCACATATACTATAATAGTGATCTTCTCAGTGCTGCCTGTCAGTAATAGCACCCACATATACTATAACAGTGATCTCCTCAGTGCTGCCTGTCAGTAATAGTGCCCACATACACTATAACAGTGATCTTCTCAGTGCTGCCTGTCAGTAATAGCGCCCACATATACTATAACAGTGATCTTCTCAGTGCTGCCTGTCAGTAATAGCGCCCACATATACTATAACAGTGATCTTCTCAGTGCTGCCTGTCAGTAATAGCGCCCACATATACTATAACAGTGATCTTCTCAGTGCTGCCTGTCAGTAATAGCGCCCACATATACTATAACAGTGATCTTCTCAGTGCTGCCTGTCAGTAATAGCGCCCACATATACTATAACAGTGATCTTCTCAGTGCGGCCTGTCAGTAATAGCGCCCACATATACTATAACAGTGATCTTCTCAGTGCTGCATGTAATTAATGGCACCCACATATACTATAACAGTGATCTTCTCAGTGCTGCCTGTCAGTAATAGCACCCACATATACTATAACAGTGATCTTCTCAGTGCTGCCTGTCAGTAATAGTGCCCACATATACTATAACAGTGATCTTCTCAATGCTACCTATCAGTTATAGCGCCCACATATACTATAACAGTGATCTTCTCAGTGCTACCTATCAGTAATAGCGCCCACATATGCTATAACAGTGATCTCAAGGCTGCCTGTCAGTTATAGCGCCCGCATATACTATAACAGTGATCTTCTCAGTGCTGCCTGTCACTAATTGCGCCCACATATTGTCAGTAATAGTGCCCACAAATACTATAACAGTGATCTTCTCAGTGCTGCCTGTCAGTAATAGTGCCCACAAATACTATAACAGTGATCTTCTCAGTGCTGCCTGTCAGTAATAGCGCCCACATATACTATAACAGTGATCAGCTCAGTGCTGCCTGTCAGTAATAGTGCCCACATATACTATAACAGTGATCAGCTCAGTGCTGCCTGTCAGTAATAGTGCCCACAAATACTATAACAGTGATCTTCTCAGTGCTGCCTGTCAGTAATAGCGCACACATATACTATAACAGTGATCTTCTCAGTGCTGCCTGTCAGTAATAGCGCCCACATATACTATAACAGTGATCTTCTCAGTGCTGCCTGTCAGTAATAGCGCCCACAAATACTATAACAGTGATCTTCTCAGTGCTGCCTGTCAGTAATTGCGCCCAGATATACTATAACAGTGATCTCCTCAGTGCGGCCTGTCAGTAATAGCGCCCACATATACTATAGCAGTGATCTTCTCAGTGCTGCCTGTCAGTAATAGCGCCCACATATACTATAACAGTGATCTTCTCAGTGCTGCCTGTCAGTAATAGCGCCCACATATACTATAACAGTGATCTTCTCAGTGCTGCCTGTCAGTAATAGCGCCCACATATACTATAACAGTGATCTTCTCAGTGCTGCCTGTCAGTAATAGCACCCACATATACTATAACAGTGATCTCCTCAGTGCGGCCTGTCAGCAATAGCGCCCACATATACTATAACAGTGATCTTCTCAGTGCTGCCTGTCAGTAATAGTGCCCACATATACTATAACAGTGATCTTCTCAGTGCTGCCTGTCAGTAATAGTGCCCACAAATACTATAACAGTGATCTTCTCAGTGCTGCCTGTCAGTAATAGCGCACACATATACTATAACAGTGATCTTCTCAGTGCTGCCTGTCAGTAAAAGCGCCCACATATACTATAACAGTGATCTTCTCATTGCTGCCTGTCAGTAATAGCGCCCACAAATACTATAACAGTGATCTTCTCAGTGCTGCCTGTCAGTAATAGCGCTCACATATACTATAACAGTGATCTTCTCAGTGCTGCCTGTCAGTAATAGCGCCCACAAATACTATAACAGTGATCTTCTCAGTGCTGCCTATCAGTAATAGTGCCCACATATACCATAACAGTGATCAGCTCAGTGCTACTTATCAGTAATAGTGCCCATATATACTATAACAGTGATCTTCTCAGTGCTGCCTGTCAGTAATAGCACCCACATATACTATAATAGTGATCTTCTCAGTGCTGCCTGTCAGTAATAGCACCCACATATACTATAACAGTGATCTTCTCAGTGCTGCCTATCAGTAATAGTGCCCACATATACTATAACAGTGATCAGCTCAGTGCTGCCTGTCAGTAATAGCACCCACATATACTATAACAGTGATCTTCTCTGTGCTGCCTGTCAGTAATAGCTCCCACATATACTATAACAGTGATCTTCTCAGTGCTGCCTGTCAGTAATAGCGCCCACATACACTATAACAGTGATCTTCTCAGTGCTGTCTGTCAGTAAGACTGCCCACACATACTATAACAGTGATCTTCTCAGTGCTGCCTGTCAGTAATAGCGCCCACATATACTATAACAGTGATCTTCTCAGTGCTGTCTGTCAGTAATAGCGCCCACATACACTATAACAGTGATCTTCTCAGTGCTGCCTGTCAGTAATAGTGCCCACATATACTATAACAGTGATCTTCTCAGTGCTGCCTGTCAGTAATAGCGCCCACATATACTATAACAGTGATCTTCTCAGTGCCGCCTATCAGTAATAGCACCCACATATACTATAACAGTGATCTTCTCAGTGCTACTTATCAGTAACAGTGCCCACATATACTATAACAGTGATCTTCTCAGTGCTGCCTGTCAGTAATAGCGCCCACATATACTATAACAGTGATCTTCTCAGTGCTGTCTGTCAGTAATAGTGCCCACACATACTATAAGAGTGATCTTCTCAGTGCTGCCTGTCAGTAATAGCGCCCACATATACTATAACAGTGATCTTCTCAGTGCTGTCTGTCAGTAATAGCGCCCACATACACTATAACAGTGATCTTCTCAGTGCTGCCTATTAGTAATAGCGCCCACATATACTATAACAGTGATCTCCTCAGTGCTGCCTGTCAGTAATAGTGCCCACATATACTATAACAGTGATCTTCTCAATGCTGCCTGTCAGTAATAGCGCCCACATATACTATAACAGTGATCTTCTCAGTGCTGCCTGTCAGTAATAGCGCCCACATACACTATAACAGTGATCTTCTCAGTGCTGTCTGTCAGTAATAGTGGCCACAAATACTATAATAGTGATCTTCTCAGTGCTGCCTATCAGTAATAGCGCCCACATATACTATAACAGTGATCTTCTCAGTGCTGCTTTTCAGTAATAGCACTCACATATAAGTGATCTTCTCAGTGCTGTCTGTCAGTAATAGCACCCACATATACTATAACAGTGATCTTCTCAGTGCTGCCTGTCAGTAATAGCACCCACATATACTATAACAGTGATCTTCTCAGTGCTGTCTGTCAGTAATAGCGCCCACATACACTATAACAGTGATCTTCTCAGTGCTGCCTATCAGTAATAGCGCCCACATATACTATAACAGTGATCTCCTCAGTGCTGCCTGTCAGTAATAGCGCCCACATATACTATAACAGTGATCTTCTCAGTGCTGCCTGTCATTAATAGTGCCCACAAATACTATAACAGTGATATTCTCAGTGCTGCCTGTCAGTAATAGCGCCCACAAATACTATAACAGTGATCTTCTCAGTGCTGTCTGTCAGTAATAGTGCCCACACATACTATAAGAGTGATCTTCTCAGTGCTGCCTGTCAGTAATAGCGCCCACATATACTATAACAGTGATCTTCTCAGTGCTGCCTATCAGTAATAGCGCCCACATATACTATAACAGTGATCTCCTCAGTGCTGCCTGTCAGTAATAGTGCCCACATATACTATAACAGTGATCTTCTCAATGCTGCCTGTCAGTAATAGCGCCCACATATACTATAACAGTGATCTTCTCAGTGCTGTCTGTCAGTAATAGTGCCCACAAATACTATAACAGTGATCTTCTCAGTGCTGCCTATTAGTAATAGCGCCCACATATACTATAACAGTGATCTTCTCAGTGCTGCCTGTCAGTAATAGCGCCCACATATACTATAACAGTGATCTTCTCAGTGCTGTCTGTCAGTAATAGCACCCACATATACTATAACAGTGATCTTCTCAGTGCTGCCTGTTAGTAATAGCGCCCACATATACTATAACAGTGATCTTCTCAGTGCTGCCTGTAATTAATGGCACCCACATATACTATAACAGTGATCTCCTCAGTGCTGCCTGTCAGTAATAGCGCCCACATATACTATAACAGTGATCTTCTCAGTGCTGCCTATCAGTAATAGCGCCCACATATACTATAACAGTGATCTTCTCAGTGCTGCCTATCAGTAATAGCGCCCACATATACTATAACAGTGATCTTCTCAGTGCTACCTATCAGTAATAGCGCCCACATATACTATAACAGTGATCTTCTCAGTGCTGCCTGTCAGTAATAGCACCCACATATACTATAACAGTGATCTTCTCAGTGCTGCCTGTCAGTAATAGCGCCCACATATATTGAAATTTAATACATGTATAAATGTATGTAGTTATGGCAAAAATCTAAATTAGCTACAATATCTGTTACTGGTTCCACACTGGTTAGACAGTGATATATGTGCTGAAATTGTATAGTTACCCTCCATCATACTTTCTCCTATTACCTTCTCCTTCCTTTATCTATTGCTCAGAGCCCATACACAGCACAGACTACTACTATTACTATGTATCTGCCAAGACCTGCGATGACATCATCAGGAGTCCTAGCCTATAAGAGTCATCGCAGGTCCTAGCAGATCAATAGTAATTCTGTTAGTGCTGTCTATGGGCTCTGTGCAGCCCGGACAGGTTTAGGGCTATACTAACACTACTGTATTTTGCAGCGATTTGCTTAACGTTGTGGCAAAAACACTGAGATTTTACCACGATTTTACGCAAATTGCAGCAAAATGCAGTAGTGTTAGTATAGCCCTAAATCTTTTCAGGGCCAGTCAATATAAAACCTATACATTGAGTTCATACTCTAAGGCTGGGTTCACACTGACTATCTCCATCCAGAAAAATTCCGGCCAGAAATTCAGAGTGCATCCAGCGGTGACTGAAATCAGGACCACGCGGACATTGCTGTCCCCATAGACTGCAATGTCTGCAGAGTCTATTCTGCCAGAAGAAGGAACAAGTCCATTCTTTTGGCGGCATAATTTCAGTGGCAATACGTCTGCAGCTGAAATTCCGTTGTGTGCACTGTGCACTGGAATCCCTTTGCCAGCAATGCGGTTTTCTTGCATCGGAGTTTCTGATCTAAATTTCTGAGTGGAATTCCAGCTGGAAATACCGAAGTGTGAACACAGCATAAGGGTATGGTCACACAGTGGAATGTCCCTGTGGAATTCCAACGTAATGTTCCACATGGATATTCCACTGCAGCAGAGTCTCATTGATTCCAATGGGATTCTGCTGCACTGTTCACACTGAAACATCTGACGTGGAAATCCTGATTCCGGCTTCCACCAAAAAAATACACTTGTCCATAGTTTTTTTTTGCAGATTTCGCTCAGAAATGCATTACCGTCTATGGGACAGCGCATTTCAGAGCGGTCCTAGCGCCTGCTGGATTATTGAAATGTGTGCAACGGGAGGACATTCCGCACATTTTATGCCATGAACATGGCCTAAGAGTGCCCCCTTCTGCTTGTAGCAGACCTGAAATCTATTAACTTGCACTTGTTGGGTATGGAAATAGAGCTCTTGATCCTGGTTTGGTTCATATAGGTGGTGACAGAACTACCAATTATAAAATTATAAAAATTAATAATAACAAGAAACTATTGTATTTTATGATGTTTTATGTTTTTTTTTAATTGTCTGGTGACCTGATGTTGGAAACAAACGCATATATATGCAGACAGCAGATTGAGCGTGGTAGATTGATCGCTGTAGTATTTATGTGCCACCATTGGCCTAATGTGCTTAGACACAATGATCTCACAAGGCCTGGAGGAATTCTGCACCGATCTTCTCGGGGGGGGGGGGGGGGGGGAGGGGGGAGGGGGTCATGACATGAAGTGTAATATATACAGCTTTATTGATGTTGCTATAACAATAACTAAGACTACTCGCTCGGATCAAACATGTGGGGATTTGGTCAGTGTATAGGCAGTGAAGCCTTCAGACAGACCCCAGAGCATTACTATTGTCATAGACAACTCTAGTGTGTCAAAACCTATTCCCCATAAGATCATTAAATTTTTTTATTTTTTTTACTAAAGTTTAGAAAAATGAAAAGTGAACCCTGATTGTTGTGCAGGCACTATATGATGGGTGCTGTATATTCTATTTGAATGATGCAGATCTAAAGGAGTCCTCTAGAAAAAAAAAATTTAATAAACTTTCACTCACCTTCCTGCCTTCCCCTGGAGCTCTGCTACAGCTGATCGGTCCTCCGGTCCAGTCTTCTGCCTTCTTCCTGTGCACGGATCGTCCCACGGTGATGTCCCGCCTCGGCCGGTGATAGGCTGAGCGCCATTTGACGATCCGTGCACAGGAAGAAGGCAGGAGACGGGACCGGAGGACCGATCAGCTGTAGCAGCGCTCCAGGGGAAGGCAGGAAGGTGAGTGAGTGAGCGGGCACAACGGAGGAGAAATAGTCGGCGCTAGAGTAATCCTTTAAAGTCGCTTATTAGGAAAAGGAAACCAGTCATCACATTCATGCTGCTTGAACCACAAGTGCTTGGGGCAGTCCCTGGTAGCTTCTCCCTGCCCCGCCAGCCTAATTCATATATCCTTCCCTATACCTGCACAAGGAGAGATCTATCAGTCTAGACTGGTGGGGCAGAGCTACCGGAGACCACCCTGATCACTTGTGGTTCAGGCAGCATGAAAATGATGGCAGGTTCTCTTTAACCTAACTGAATGTTGTTTAAACATTTTATGAAAATTCAGCTTTATTCAATATGCTCTCTCCCTACAGAGCACAGTGGACAAACTTATAAAGAAGACAAACTTGGCACTGGTGATCGGCACCCACTCCTGGCGCGAACAGTTCATGGAAGCCATCACCGTCAGTGCAGGTCAGTCTAAGGACTCTTATCAAATGGGCTTGATAAAACTGCATGATATTCACAGGTCAATTACACTTTTTGTCAAGGTAGGGGAAGATAACTGTGATCTGATGGCTAGGTGACATGACTTACCTGGTGTCCTCAGACTATAGCTGAGCACAGCTTGTGAAAGTTGAAGAGGTGTGGAGCTCGGATTTAGCGATTGGTGGTGGTCCTGCAGTCACTGTGTATTTCCTTATTTAGTTTTCCTTTACATACATTGTAAACCCTAGAAGGAAAGGTGGTTTTATTTATAACACCCACATTATATTTGTAAATCTCTTAAGTAGCCCCTAATCTGACCAGACTTCTACTAAACCAATTATTTTACATCCATTGTTATAATTTAATCTCCTTCCTAATAATGCTGGATTTGTACATTAGAGAGAACACTAAAACATTGGAATTGACAAATAACAACATATATTAGTTCAATGGTGAGATAAAACAGTCATGGGATAGTAACCTGGATGACCTACATGTACCCTGCAACCAATAAGTATCTGTGTTCCAGGGCTATGCTGCCAAACACAAGGGGGCACGTCTTCTGATACTGACATATATCCATGCAGTACCCCAGCATGTAACTCTAGTGTTGCGTCTGCCATTTTACCCAAGACATTTCGATTAAGGACCATGATGCCAAATAACATGTTAGAATTTTATATGTGTGAGAAAAGGTGGCAACAGGCCTAAATAAATAAAAAAATTGATGGATATGCCCATGTGTCGGTGACCCCCCCCCCCCCCCCCCGATCTCCTGCACTGCATCCCGGCTCTCCCCAGGAATGGAGCATGTCGACCTTTGCACGAATTGGTGTCCAACACACCCCCTCTATGTAACACTATGTTAGAACAGAAATACATCATTCGAGTATCTTTGGCTCTCCCATAGAGATCCAATTCGCCAATTCGTGCAAAGGTCGACATGCTCCACTCCTGGGGAGAGGCGGCACGGTGCCATGCAGTAGATGGCGGGGAGTGCCTATCCTTTGTATAGAGGATACATTTTCCTGAATGATAGTACTCCTTTAACCCCTTAAGGACACATGACGTACTGGAACGTCATGTGTCCACTCCCGATCTATAACGCGGGGCCACGGCGTGGTCCCGCGTCATAGCGGTTCGGGCCCGGCCCCTAACAACGGCCGGGACCCGTGGCTAATAGCGCGCGGCATTGATCGCTGTGCCGCGCGCTATTAACCCTTTAGACGCGGCGTTCAAAGTTGAACGCCGCGTCTAAAGTGAAACCGAAAGCATGCCGGCTAGCTCAGTGGGCTGTTCGGGATAGCCGCGGTGAAATCGCGGCATCCCGAACAGCTGACAGGACAGCGGGAGGGCCCCTACCTGCCTCCTCGCTGTCCGATCGCCGAATGACAGCTCAGTGCCTGAGATCCAGGCATGAGCAGTCATGCGGCAGAATCATCGATCACTGGTTTCTTATGAGAAACCAGTGATCAATGTAAAAGATCAGTGTGTGCAGTGTTATAGGTCCCTATGGGACCTATAACACTGCAAAAAAAAGTGCAAAAAAAAAGTGAATAAACATCATTTAACCCCTTCCCTATTAAAAGTTTGAATCACCCCCCTTTTCCCATAAAAGAAAAAACACAGTGTAAATAAAAATAAAAATAAACATAAATGGTATCGCCGCGTGCGGAAATGTCCGAATTATAAAAATATATCATTAATTAAACCGCACGGTCAATGGCGTGCGCGCAAAAAAATTCCAAAGTCCAAAATAGTGCATTTTTGGTCACTTTTTATATCATGAAAAAATGAATAAAAAGCGATCAATAAGTCCTATCAATGCAAAAATGGTACCGTTAAAAACTTCAGATCACGGCGCAAAAAATGAGCCCTCATACCGCCCCATACACGGAAAAATAAAAAAGTTATAGGGGTCAGAAGATGACAATTTTAAACGTATAAATTTTTCTGCATGAAGTTATGATTTTTTCCAGAAGTGCGACAAATTCAAACCTGTATAAGTAGGGTATCATTTTAATCATATGGACCTACAGAATAAAGGTAAGGTGTCATTTTTACCGAAAAATGTACTACGTAGAAACGGAAGCCCCCAAAAGTTACAAAATGGCGTTTTTTTTTTCAATTTTGTCTCACAATGATTTTTTTTCCCGTTTCACCGTAGATTTTTGGGCAAAATGACTGACGTCATTACAAAGTAGAATTGGTGGTGCAAAAAATAAGCCATCATATGGATTTTTAGGTGCAAAATTGAAAGAGTTATGATTTTTTAAAGGCAAGGAGCAAAAAACGAAAATGCAAAAACGGAAAAAACCCCGGTCCTTAAGGGGTTAATCACATAGGAAGTATATATTAATCAGGTTTGATGTTTTTTGGAATAACATGAAGCAATTCATCATTTCAATTTTGAGCTTGCTCCATTCTTTCTATGTGCCCCATACACTTGGCATAGCCATAAAATTAGGACCCTACATACCCTTGATATTATGCAGATAAAGAGATTTAAAAAAAAAATTCTAGCTGAATTTATCCAAAAATTCTTATGTTTTACTGATAGCTTTTAAGGAGTACTCTGGAGGACAAACAATAAATAAATCAAATCCACTAGTGCAGAAAGTTATACAGACTTGTAAATTACTTCTATTTAGAAATGTTAACCCTTCCAGTACTTATCATGTGCTGTATGCTCAAGAGGAAGTTGTATAGTTCTTTTCTGTCTGACCACAGTGCACTCTGCTGCCACCCCAGTTCATGTCAGGAATTGTCCAGAGCAGGAGCAAATCCCCATAGCACACCTCTCTCTGGACAGTTCCTGACACGTGGAAGCAGTGGAAAAATGACCGTATAGTGGAAATCAGGCGCTGCTCTATCCAATTTCGTCCGAGAAAAAGACTCCTTTTGGATGCCAGATATTATTACACAAAGTGTTTATTAGAGCAAAACACAGCATGCATACAGGCAATGACGCATTTCGGGGGCTTTGTCCCCCTTCCTCAGATAGCCTAGTGAACTACTACGCCTCTTAAACCTTTTATAGTCTGAGAAGATGAGTGCCAGGAAACAAGGGGGTGGAGATTCAGGAATTACATAAGTTAAAAAGCAGCAGAATGTATGATAAACCCATAGTCTAATAGCACCAAATAGCAGTAGACACAGTTAGGAATAAATACACATTCGCTCCATATTAAAAGCCATATTAGGTCCTATGTGCTAGGTCCGGGCACACTAAAGGGGTACTTCAGAGGAAAAATAATATTTTCAAATTAACTGGTGAAAGAAAGTTATAATGGGCATGCTGGGAGTTGTAGTTTTGCAACAGCTGGAGGCATGCTTTTGGGGAAACATTGGGATATGGTGAAATTTCAGAAGCTTCTAGCGCCCTCTTTTGATAGTAAATGAAAATACCCCTATAATAAATTTATAGCTGTGTTTCCAAGAGTAATGATGAGCGGCAGGGGCCATATTCAAATTTGTGATATTTCACGAATATATGGATGAATATTCGCATATAATTAGCATATTTGCTATGTTCATTCTCTTTTTTTTTCCCATGCGAAAATTCATAATTAAATTTGCATAGTGCGGATGCACAATTATATCTTCCACCTAAAAGAAGGGAGGGATCAGTGTCCAGTCTGGAAGTGCCAATATTCGCATAAATATTCGAATAAAAAAATGAATATTTGTCATTACGAATATATATCACTATATTCTAAATATTCGCGAAATCGCAAAGTCCTGATATTCGCAGTAAAAATTTGCATTTCGAATATTCGTCCTCAACACTATTCAAGAGTTGGTAGCAATCTGTGCTTCAAGTGTTCCCATGCTGTAATCTATTCCTGTGGGACAACTTCTGCCAAACTCAGAGGCGTAACTTGTAGCTTCTGGGCCCCAATGCGAAATCTGCAACAAGGCCCCATGTGCCAATTATAATACTGGTTTCTTATGGGGCAGATGTGCTTTGGGCCCCCTTAGGCACCAGGGCCCCAGTGCAACTGCTACCTCTGCACCCCCTATAGCTACGCCCCAGACCACACTGATCCCCCTTGTGCAGACCACTGGAAGGCCTGACCAGAGGTGCTCAGTGCATAATTTCCTCACTGATCAGCCATAGAATTAAAACTCCAAAGGAGCGATTACGTGCACTCACCGCATATAATGTGTCTTTCAGTCCTGGAGAC